>NW_013666857.1:164248-173941 GCF_000517525.1 Limulus polyphemus | reverse complement strand
AGAATCCGGGTTTCGATACCCGTGGTGGGCAGAACACAGATATCCCATTGTGTAGCTTTGTACTTAATTACAAAACAAACAAAAGGACATTTATGAAAATGTAGTAAAAAGAATACAGCAAACGTAAGAAGGACTAATTTAGATATTTGTGTTACTGTAATTATCAGTTTTATAGATAATAATATTAGGTTAACAGGGCTGTCGTTCATCTTACGTTAACTTGACTAGGAGTAGGTCTGTCGTTCAGCTTACATTGACTTGACTAGGAGTAGGTCTGTCGTTCATCTTACGCTGAATTGACTAGATGTAGATCTACTGTTCGTCTTATGTTGACTTGACTGTTCTGTTTAACAAACTCTGACTTGACTTTACTAAAGATAAGTCTTCTGTTCATCACTCATTGCTTTTAATAAAGGATGGTGTGTTTGTGTCTGCTCTTAATTTTGTTTTTCGGATATTCGCGTAATGCTAAAATAGGGCTATCTCTCCCAGCGTCCCTAATATTGAACTAATAGACTAGAGAGAAAAAGCAGCTTGTGGACAGCACACTCATCACCAACTCTTGGTCTACTATTGTATGAGAGAATGGTGGAATTTGATTGTTTCTGTTATAACGCACCCACAACACAAAGTGTTGAGCGAGAGAATGTAGCACAAGCTCGTACCCTCGGATCTATAGTCCGACACGCTAACCACTAAGCCACGTTCGCCCTTCTGTTCATCACGAATTGACTTAACCCAACAAGAGAATCCCCAGCTTGTAGATAGAGGTATAAATCTGTTCAGTTGTAAATCCCACTTGTCTCTTTTCCGGATTTAACACTGTTTCCGAGAGCAATAATTAGGGATGTTCTTCACGTTATGTGTCTAGCAGATAGCTCATTAACAGGGAACCGGAATTACACACAGTGACAGGGGAATGCATTTCCTCATAGCCCAGGATTAACTGAAACCTGCAGGTCAGTGACTCGATTTAGATGACGTTCGATTTCACTGGGAAGTGTCATTATCGGTGTTCTAGTATTATACCATGTAATACACCTCCTTAATGACGTGTGGCTTTGGGATATAGCCAGCTAGTGAACTGGGCTCATTAATTTACTAGAAAGCTCACTACAAAAACGTATCTACACCATGCAAGACTTACTGATGCGGTTTTCTTCAGTTCATCAAGTTTGTTTTCTATTACAGGTATGTAATGGGAATTAGTTCTTCACTCGATCTACGAGAAAACCTAATACGATTTTAAAACGGTTAAAACACTTTATAACTCCCAGCTTTAGGAAACAGAGTAGTAATTACTTCAATACTTCTCATAGAATTCTGTCTCCACAAATGGACTGAATGTATCTATAAATATATAGACAACTGAACAAATCATGTCGGGAGATACTTGGCTGATACATACCGCTCTTTGAAATACAGCAAAACCGGGAGTAAAAAAATATATGAAAACAGAGAAGAGCACCAAGAGGTACTTAAGGTTGTGGTTGAATTTCAATATTTACTAATTATCAATTAGAATTGGATGATTGTATATATTAGCAACCATGACAAAAAAGTACCAACAGTTCAGAAGAAGAAACTAAAAAATGAAATAAAATTTTATGCTAAAGTTAAACAAATAAGACATTTGGGCACAGAGAAAGGAAACATTAAAACATTTTAAAGAATGGTGGGGTTTATCCTTTACTAGAACAAAAACTGAACAACTTAGCAGAAAAGAAGCAGCAGAGTAGAATACTAATCAGACTGCTTCGTCACTACTGAAATATTCTTTGTCTGTAGATGGATATCGGTTATCTTGAAGCTAGGAAAAGTATGAACTTTACCGAATATTTTTTTGCCCATCTGAAGATATGATTGTTTATAGTGTGGCGGCCGTTTCGTCTGAGGATGTAACTTTAAATAATAAAAATACCAAGTTACCGCGTTACTATTGCTTCTTCTGAGGATGTGACTTCTGTTATTAATGAATTCGCCAACTTACAGCATAATGGTTGTTTCTTTTGAGGGTGTGGCTTAAAATAATAAGTTCACTCTTCTACCACGTGACTGTATCGATGCTCCATTTGAATATTTATCCTGAAAAAATGAATTCACCACTTTACAACGTTAAATATGTTTCTTTTGAGAATGTGAGTTCAAGTAATGAGCTCATCGCTTTACAGCATATCGGTTGCTCCTTGACTTGAAAAAGTCAAACTCACATATTTTACGCATGACTTTTGCTACTTCTGAGAATAATTATGCTATATAAGAAGCCTTGCAAATTATTTTCTTATTTTATGCTTTAATCTTTATTGATATTACGCAAAACGAATAATGTGGGTTTTACAATAACCACTTTAAATATACAAACAGTGCCTTTCTTTGCTCTCAAGACAAACACCATCAACAGCTTCCAACTAAAGCTGAATACCTATCTGGATAGAAGATACTTCCACGTGCACATAGAACTACTGAATGCAGCTCACAAAAGAACTGTCAACAGTAATAAAGCAAATCAATAGACTTCCAGTTCAAGTTGTACCCTGTCACTGCTCACTATCTCAGATGCCACTGTAACACCATATTTCCACAGAAACAAGAGTTCGTTCACTATCTCAGATGCTACTGTAGCATCAGATTTCCACAGAAAGGAGAATTCTTCTAAAATGTGCATATTAGTGTCAACATTAACGGTTCTAGAACTGAAAAATCAATAATTCTAGAGACAAAATGATAGGATTTGTTACACTATTATATTATCTAGTAGTCTATTTAATAAAGCATTGCATAACTTTTTAAGATTAAGTGCTTAAAGTCAAATACTACATATTATTTTGTGTACTTCTGTTATTGCACACAAACAAAAAAGATCAGAAACCTTATGGTCAAGTGCTATACATTATTTTTGCCTATTTTTTTCTTATCTCTGTGAGCATATTAAAGTTATAGAAAGGGTTGACTAACGTATGTACAAAAGATATTTAGCTTAATAACAAAACACTACCCTTAATTAATCTTTTCATTTGTTACATAACATCCTTTCCTGAAGCAGAGAAAACAATCAACGGACTGTCAGTGCTAGTCAGTGCTCTGAAGCGTGATGAAATACATCTAGTACAGCAGTAGAGTTTTGGTTTAAATGGACTGCTCTTGCCTGTCTACTCTGCTAAAAATACCATTGAGACAACATCCAGTATAATAGTTTTACTTACAGCAGAAACTGTAAATGAAATTTCTTTCCGGTACTGAACACTTTAATCATTAACGAATTTCTACTGGACTGCCTTTTTCACGTTGGAATGCTTCAAGTAGGACTTTTTTTCCTCAGACGTATCACATTCAGATAAGTTGTAACACACACACTTTTGATTATGTGTACGTCACATTTTCCTGGTTAACACCCTCTTCCTATTTAGGTGTATGTCCCATTTCATGGGGAAACATAATTTTCTGATTAAAAGTACGTCACATTTCATTGGGGTACACCAGCTTCTGAATATGTGTCATCATCATCATCATGTGCCGTCTTCCTCAGGAAGGTTGGATGTCACAATCCTCCATTTCTGTTTGTTCTGTGTTTCTCTCACCAGGTCTTGAACATTGGTAATATGTTGATTTCCAGAATATCGTGTTAAAGCCCCTCTGGTGATAATTAGCTTCGCCAATAGAGTAGTTTTGCCCATGATCTCATTAATTCGTCTGTACAAACATTATAGCTCATTCTGGATCAGTGTTTTCGACGTAAGACTGGGCCAGGGTGTCCGAAAAGTCTGGAATCATGAGTGATTTGCAGCTCGAAAGTCCGAGTTTGGTTGAATGACACGTTCTTAAGACAGTGTATTGGCAAACCTGGTCCCCAGGAATGGGCCACAAAATTTCCGGATTTGACTCCAATGGATTTCTTTTTGTGGGGACTACTCAAGGAATGTGTAAAAAGAGAAGATCAAAGACACCTAACATCTGAAACAATGAATTCGCGAAGAGTGTTGAACCACTGACAATGAGACGAATATATTCTTTGCATTGTTCAAAGAGTATGGAAATGCCGTCTCGAAGGTTGTTTAGAATTACAAGGACAGCATATAGAACACATTCTGTAAAATCCGTTTAAGTGTCAATGGTTTCAGACTTTTCGGGCACCCCATATAATTATATATATTAACAAACGAAGGCTGCATCTTCACGTTCTTAAATCGTGTTGTTTTTGCCTATATAAGCATAAAACACCAGCGCTCCGCTGCGCGGTTCAAATATCCCTTCTTGATCCAGCTCTTCCATTATCCTCAATTACTTCTACCTCGAGAGGGGGGGGGGTTAATACTCGCAACAAAACACCATTAGAACACCCATCCGTGCTAAGTTTGGTCTCGTTAGCTTGTGAGTGGGGGAATGAAACAGTTTCAAACATGGCGTCCCTGGAATTGCGACGGGGGGTGCAAAATACAAAACTCGATGCTAAATTAGGGTTCAGCGACCCTGAAAATTTACTCTCAGATTCTCATCATGCATAGATAATCCTTCGGGTGCATTTAACCCTCATCTTCTTGGTAGAGGTTATTTCATACATATATAAGGACACCCCCTGGCCACCCAAGTCCGTCTGCCAAATTTGGTCCTGATGGAGTTAGCTGAACAAAAATAAGTATATGCAAAACTAGCTGAATCAATTTCTGTTAACAACGTTTAAAGCTAGAACAACAATTGTTATAGTGTGAACGCCATTTTAAGCGGGCGAAGCACCATTGAATTAATTATATTTGCCTAAGACATTAATATTAGGCTTATTGTATTTCCAACATTACATTCTATATTCAGTCATTTAGGGCTTTTAAAGAAAAAAGAACAAGAGTGTATAAAGTATTTCATTCACACTATATCTGCCATATATCATAAGACCGAAGTATTGATTCTTCAATTTATGCAAAAGTTTAACTTTGTATCTCTTAGTTCTGTGCTTGTAATAATTCGTTTTCAGCATTTTGTGCATAGATTAACAACTTTAATACCACAAATTATCACAAGTGTTAGCCCCAATTGTTTCCTGTGCTTCTCCATACCTTTAACATCAGATGGCAGATATTGCAGATATTTAAGCAAGTGTTTCCACAGCGAAACGAATTTGTATTATTCAATACATTGTTGCCCGAAAAAGCCTCCAATAAGAATGGAGAAAGCTCTTAATTAAAGAAGAATTATTTAACCTAGAGAACAATCCGTGTATATGTTTAAAACTCGTAAGAAACACTGGTTTCTTTAATATGATGGTACTTTGTACTCTCAATTTGACCTTGGATAAAGGTGGTTCGGGCTTACCATAGAAGATATATATAGTTTAATTCCGTGCAATACTACAATATATCCCCGCCACTTTAAGTTATGGGTGTGTTATAAGGATAGCAGTCAATTGTTTAGCATGTCCGGTGGGTTGTTGTTTGAAGTTAAGCACAAAGGTACACAATGGGCTATGTTTGCTCTGCCCACCATGGTATCGAAACCCAGGTTCTAGTGTTGTAAGTCTGCAGACATATTGCTATGCGACTGGGGGCTAGAATAAAAAATAACTTCAACATGTAAAACACAAACCTAATACGTTTAAAACAGTTAGATTAAAGAAAAACAACAACACACATCTCTAACACACTTAAAATAAATAATAACAATTAACAGGTATTTCTAACACAGTTATAATATTAATTATCTCTAACACTAATTATAAAATAATTCTTATCTCTGTACACAGTTGTTTGACAACGATCTTAAATTTTCGTTTTCTACGCCAATAGTTGTAATTTTGTACAACCTTAAACTCAGAATATTTCATCAAAATATTAGTTCACGTTTCTGATTTCAAATAAGTTATCGAAGAAATAAAATCCACAATATCCTCATTTGACGGAAATGCTACAAACAAGTTTGTAGCACATTAAAACAAAGTAAGTTTGTTCGTTACGTTGTTAAGCACAAAGCTACATAATAGGCTATCTTTGCTTTGCTAACCGAGGATATCGAAACCCGATTTTTAGTATTATCAGCCCAAAGACGTACCACAGAGCCATCTGTGGGTCTTAATATTGAATTTCTAGTATATTATGTAAAATATTTATGATATTTTAATTGTTATTAAAACTCGCGGAAATATATTGATTTCGCTTGTAACATTTTAATTGTTACACATCTACGTTTTTCTCACAAAACTACACAATACTATCAAAGGCCGGGTGTGTCCTAGTATGTGGCGTGCCTGGAATATATATCTATTGTCTCATGTCTCTCATCTCGTAGCCGCAAGAAAAAAAAAAGAAAAGTAATAATAATTATAACAAAACGCTCCGCACTTTGACCTTGGTCAAATTCCAGTGTTAGATAAAACTAGGGAAGTCCAATTCTTGATGATAGATGCCCTTGTCGATCCACCTTCTTCTCGTATATTCGTTAAAAACGAGACATGGCTATGCTCAGACAGTCCTTTTGTTGTAGCTTTGCACGAAACTTTTAAAACAAACAAACTTGCGTAATATTGAGCTAATGTAGCAAGTTTAACACTTTAACCATTGTACTGACCAGTTAAACAATCGTTTACATGCGCGTTGAGTAATTAAAAAAGTAGTCAAATAAATGAGATGTTAGTTAACGAACTCTAAAATCGAATTAAACAAGTTCGAAATAATTTAGGTTTAAGCTAACGGTAATGTTCTGTCGAATTCGTTTATGTTTTTACTATTTTAGATAGACCAGTGTGAATTAATTATGAATTATATTTCAAAATTGATACGAAGAAATCTAAGAATGTTAATACAAAACAAGAGCTTCTTTATTAAAAGAGTATGGGATAGCTTAGGTGATAATAGGTATCTATGCAAACTAACTTGAAAGTCCTGTAGCAACAAACTGTGTACTTTAGTAGCATGTATGAAATGTGTCGCATGTTTCAATCATTTTTCAAGAATACCAAATTGTACATAGTCTAAATTGAATGAAGTATTATTTATTGTTTTCTAAAACTACTTCTTATATTTTCTGTTTTACTTTTATTTCTTAAACACGGAAATCTTTAGAGATTCAACATAATTATCAACTTTCTCTACGAGATGGCGATATGCCATATGCCCATTCTGTGGTATGTTCAGTTACGATATGACTACTAGGCCTTTATAATCAACTGCATGAACAGGACTATGCTTCCTTCATATAATGAACTGTTTCCCTATACTCTATATTTTATTAAGGAATTATCCACAACGTAATTTAGTTTTTATCAATTATATATCACTTAATTATGTAAAAACACTTTACATCTGTGTCATCTTAAATGACCATTTAAACATTACGACGTATATTCCAATTTTTATAATGATGTAATTTTGTGGTTAAAATATATAATTACTCTAAAATATCTAATTAATATTTATAAAAAATTTAAACTGTAATATTTCAATCATGATAAATATTGAAATACGCGAGAATATCTAATTGATAAAAAAAATATATCATATGAGTATATCTCATTGATAATAATCACATAAACATAACGTTAACGAAAACACTGTACCATATGTAGTATATTAGCGAGTGTAGCGTAACTGACCAAAGAGACTCATGCTGTATACGATAGAGATTGACCATACAACTGCAACATAAAAAGTTTTTTCAGAGAATACGAAACTTCAAAATTTTGATGAAGTTCAGTTTATGGACTTTAATAAATTATCCTATGGATATGATAGAATACTGAAAATTAAGTAATTCACTTTGTACAGATAGCGATTTTCTATCAGTGTAATATTTCTCATTACACTTATCCCAGGGAGAGATAAAACACGTAATGACCAACTGAGTACAAACTCTATGAATGACCACTATTGCGTGTCATCTTAACCTGAGGCGAAGATTAACCCAACTATATGACTACCTACCCTGTTCACAAGGATGTTAAACAAAACGTTTTTAATAAATAACCCAGATACATTATTCTCTAGTTAGATGTTTAAATCTGCCAGTCTTAAACACTTACAGTATAAACATTTCTCTTACATGCTTAAATGAACATCCACACTTAATGATGTACAACTACATCACTCATCAACTTTAATAGTGTTTTTGTCTATACGTGTAGTTGTCATTATTTCCCCGATAACTCGTACTAATTGTTTTAGTTATTCTAAGTGAAACATGTTACAAACGTTTAGAATAAGTTAATTCGGTTCCTTATAATCATTATATTTTAAAATTAATTGTTTTACAATAGGATAAAAGTTAATATGTGTTGAGATATATAGGGTAGAGATTAAGGTTCACAAGTGTTAAGATATAAAAGGTCGAGATTAAAGTTCACAAGTGTTAAGATATAAAAGGTCGAGATTAAGGTTCACAAATGTTCAGATGTAACGGGTCGAGATGGTTCACAAATGTTCAGATGTAAAGAACTGAGTGTAAAGTTCATAAGTGTTAATATATAAATAGTCGAGAGAAGATATACAAATGCTCAAATATAAGGGCTCGAGACTAAGTTTCACAAGTGTTAAGATATAAAAAGTTAAGAGAAAGGTTTACAAATGTTCAGATGTAACAGGTCGAGATTGAGGTTCATAAGTGTTCAGCTGCAAGGAGAAAAAACTCAGATTCACAAGGGTTAAGATATAAAAGGTCGAGAGAAGGTTTACAAGTGTTCGGCTATAATGGGTCGAGATTAAGGTTTACAAGTGTTCAGATGTAAGGATTCGAAACTAAGATTTACAAGTGCTCAGATGTAAGGATTCGAAACTAAGATTCACAAGTGTTTAGATATAATGTGTCGAGATTCGTGGCACTACGATACTAAGAATAGAGACAGGGAAATGAGAAAATGCAAGTTAAAAATTTTCTTGTATCTTTTTAAATAATAACAAATACGTTAACTGTATTAATTCTTAATAAATTATACAGTTCATTTTCAAAACATGCTTATAGCTCCTTCATATCATAACAAAATATAATAATTTTTTTTATAGATGTGGCTAAACGTATGTTCGTGATATATTTCTAGTTGTTCACATGACCACGAGCAAGATGTAATATAGTTTATCCTTCTGACACTATACAAGCACTGCAACACGAGATAGGTAATAATTTCTGACGTAATCCAGCTACCTACGTAGTTCATAACCTTGACTAGGAGTAGGTTCAACGTAAGATGAACAACAGACCTACTCCTAGTCAAGTCAACGTAAGATGAACGACAAATCTACTCCTAGTCAAGTCAACGTAAGCTGAACGACAAACCTACTCCTAGTCAAGCCAACGTAAGCTGAACGACAGACCTACTCCTAGTCAAGTCAACGTAAGCTGAACGACAGACCTACTCCTAGTCAAGTCAACATAAGACGAACAGTAGATCTACATCTAGTCAATTCAGCGTAAGATGAACGACAGACCTACTCCTAGTCAAGTCAACGTAAGATGAACGACAGACCTACTCCTAGTCAAGTCAACGTAAGCTAAACTACAGACCTACTCCTAGTCAAGTCAACGTAAGCTGAACGACAGCGTAGTTCGTGGTTTGTTTAATAAAGTGTACCATGATAGTACCTAGTGCGTAGTTTGTGGTTTGTTTAATAAAGTGTATCATGATAGTACCTAGTGCGTAGTTCGTGGTTTGTTTAATAAAGTGTACTATGATAGTACCTAGTGCGTAGTTCGTGGTTTGTTTAATAAAGTGTACCATGA
>NW_013666857.1:154029-163248 GCF_000517525.1 Limulus polyphemus | reverse complement strand
GGGGGGTTGTGACGGAAACACGTAGATTCATATAAAATCTTTTTAACAAAAAAGAAAAAATAAGAATCCCTATAACCGTAATGTGGACCTTTCTTCATCAGGGTAAACTGTCTATGATGATATAAGGCCCACCTTTCGAAAGTGCTCGGGTTATAGGGTTTTGTATTTTCGCTGTATATAATGCCAGCGTATTCATTAGATACCCGTGTTTTAAATTAGTTTTAATTATAACAGTTTCTCACATATATATAGTTTACATATAGCAGAAGGAATGTTTGTTTACATCCCAACAATTTGTTTGTTTGTAATTAAGCACAAAGCTACACAATGAGCTATGTGTGCTCTGCCCACCACGGGTATCGAAACCCGGATTCTAGCGTTGTAACTCCGCAAACATACCGCTGTGCTACTGGGGGGGGGGCATATCACAACAAAGACACGTCTTTTAACATAGAGATTCTTCTAGATTTTATACAGGAAATTAATAAGGAAGGGGCGGATTTTTTCATTTCTAGTTAACAAAACAAAATAAAAGTTTTAAGATTTTAATAAATCCCTCTGTTGCAGAATATAAAGAGTAATATTTAATTTCATACAGTTGCCGTTACATTTAAGGGATGTTCTCTTAGGCTCATTACAAATGCCGTTTTTTTTCTTTGAATTTTCTAAATAGTGAATAGTTTGAGTTATGCCTTTTCGATTTCATCATCAACTTGATTTTATTCTTTTATCTTTCTAATTAGTGAATATTTTGAGCTATTTCTCTTGGTTTCATTATGAATTTGTTTTTGGTTTTTGATGCCTCTAAATAGTGCATGTCTTAAGACTTGTTCTCTTAAGTTCACCTCCAACTTCTTTTTTCGAGATTCCTAAATAGCGAATATTTTGAGATTTGCTCGCTTATGTTAATCAATAAGTAAGCATATGTAAATTAATTTTCAGTAGGTGAAAGTGAGATGTGACTTAAAGGATCATTATTTGTTCCATTACACACGTGTCATATTAGCTTAAAACCGATTCAAGAGCTTAGCACAGATGGAGGTAAAGATAGCTTTTTTACTAGTTCAGTGCTGGTGTTCACCGAGCATGCTCAGTATTGATTTAGCATTGCCTGTCTGTTTTCTCAAGAGAACACATGTCTTTGTTAATCGCTTTCAACATGAAATGTGAATTGTTACCTTCTCTTTGTTCTTTCAGTAAAATATAATCCCCTGGGAAGGTAGCGAACGCTGTTAACAAGAATAATTTATCAGAGTAAATAGATGCATTTGACCTGGATCATTTTAGCGTTGTTTAAAGCGTCAATATCTTTATATCACTGGTAGTTTCAGACGTCATATCCCCTTCGATTGGTGTGTTGCTGTCAACTTATATCGTCGTTCGAAAAGTGCGAGATTGTTAGGAGCTGTTCCACTAGATGTGGATGACGCACGTGGCATATAATGCCTGAATGGTTATATCTGAAAGAAGAAATGATCAAATGTGTAATATATTTCCAATCAAATTACTGTTACTTCCTTTAGTTTGCTCGTTATTTTTAATAGAACCTATTGTACTATTTCACAACCATCCGAAGCATCTATAAAACATAATAGCTATTAGATTTGATGGTTGGTTAGTGGAATTCTTGTTGGGACTGTTTCACCGAAAAATGAGCGACATTGCAGGCGGCGAATATCTCCTTACTCGTCGGCATTCTACTTCTCACCTTGAGCCCCAGATCGGCAGCGTTGCTTGGGATATATCGCCTTCTCTAGAAGGTAAAACTAAATTCGCTAAAATGTTTGATGTATTTTACGAATCTGAGATATCCATGAAAGGTAAATCCGTTTTTTTCTGCCCATCTTTGCTTCTAAATTATTAATTAAGTTTAATGTTAATCGAATAGAAGAGTCAACAATCTTGGTTGAGGTGTTATTTTTCTTCTTACCATATAAAGTTATTAAGTAACACTAACATCAGAAGGGAAACTGTGTTACAAACTAATAAACTAGTACCTGTTACATGAAACGTAGAGTAAAATATTGGAGTTGGGCGTCATACCCATATCCTCATAACACACTCACTGCCCAAAAGTGCAGAGCGGAATTTTTTCTTTGGAAAAACGAGATGCTAACACTGGATCTCCGGATCCATAGTCCGGTATGCTAAGCAGCACTGGGCCACACTCGGTTCTGAAAGAAGTAATGTCTTTGTTAAAATCAATGATACTTTTCATTACAAGAGGATCTTTTTTAACTGTTTGTTTAATTCTCTGTTTATACACACATACACACACTTAAAGAAATATATAAAGGTACTTTTTCTTACTTTTACTATTCGATTATTTCTTTCCGTACAAGTATATTTTATTATTTTTCTGAAGTTTTCATTCCACAGTACGAAAGGTTAAGTTGTTACTTTGTATAATAGATTTAACACTAGTCGTTTATCCAATCTTGTTCTGCTAAACAAGTATTAGGTAAACGTTACGAGTGCAACGTTTTAGTTACTACGAAAATAAACCGAAAGATTAAAGATATGACGTGTTTAATAACTATGACAATAAACTGAAAAGGTTAAAAATATAATGTGTATAATTACTGTGATAATATTCTGAAAAGGTAAAAAATTAGGATAGTTTAATACACTATGATGAGAAATTAAAAAGGTTAAAAATATAATGTGTATAATTACTGTGATAAAATTCTGAAAAGGTAAAAAAATGAGGATAGTTTAACATACTATGATGAGAAACTAAAAAGGTTAAAAGTGAGGACTATTTAATACATTATGACAAGAAACTAAAAATATTAAAGATATACTGTGTCTAATCTTTGTGATGAAAAAATGAAAAGGTTAAAAATGAGGATAGTTTAACACACTATGATGAGAAACCGCATAAGGTTAGAAATGAGGAATACTTAATACATTATGATGAGAAACTGAAAAGGTTAAGGATATATTTTGTTTAATAACTGTAATGAGAAGCCGAAAGGGTTAAAAATTAGGACGGTTTAATATACTCTGACAAGAAATATTTAATACATTATGATGAGAAACTGAAAAGGTTAAGGATATATTTTGTTTAATAACTGTAATGAGAAGCAGAAAGGGTTAAAAATTAGGACTGTTTAATATACTTTGACAAGAAACTAAAAAGGTTAAAGATATACTATATCTAATCATTGTGATGAATAACCGAAAAGGCTAAAAATTAAGACTCTTTAATACCCTATGCCAAGAAACTGAAAAGGTTAAAGATATAATGTATCTAATCAATGTGATGGGAAACCGAAAAGGTTGAAAATGGGGTTAACGTAACACACTATGATGAGAAATTGAAAAGGCTAAAGATGAGGGTCGTTGAATCACTATAACAGGATACCAAAAACATTAAAATGAATACTGCGTAATTACTGTGACAAGAAATCAGAAAGTTAAAATATTCAAATATTAATTACCGCTATGTTTTCTCCAAAGAAACCAGAAAGTTAAGGTATTCAAGTATTAGATACCAATATGCTATCTACAAAGTAAAAGTATCCAAACATAATCACATGTTCTTCAGGTATTCCCAGTTGTAGTTTCAGACAAAAAAAAAAAAAAAAGACCAACTATACCAAAAAGATTCCAGAGATAGTTTAGTTTATTCTGATTACATATAGGAAATTTTATTTTATAACTTTATCTGAAAATAATCGACAACAGAGAATCCCAGTTGCCCTAACTTACAACTTCGCAACAAGGGTAATTAGTGGGTCGCAGTCTTGCCATGCTATTTGACGAATTACCTAGCATGACGTATTATTACATCATGAAACTAAAATGGTGCTACTTGAAGCGACTGTTTTCTGAAGAGTAGAAATACATAATGTGGCTATGAAGCTTAATTTTAGGTGGTTTTAATGAGCAGAACTAGTAATTTTTGACACTTTAAAGGATTACACTCCACTGATGTTTTTCATTGTGTACTATACACTCCCCTGATGCTTTTCAGTGTATATTATACACTCCCCTTATGCTTTTCATTGTGTACTATACACTCCCCTGATGCTTTTCAGTGTATATTATATACTCCCCTGATGCTTTTCAGTGTATACTATACACTCTTCTGCTGCTTTTCAGTGTATATTATACACTCCCCTGATGCTTTTCATTGTGTACTATACACTCCCCTGATGCTTTTCAGTGTATATTATACACTCCCCTGATGCTTTTCAGTGTATATTAGGGGAGTGTATAGTATACGCTGAAAAGCATCAGGAGAGTGTATAGTATACACTAAAAGCATCAGGGGAGTGTATAGTATACACTGAAAAGCATCAGGGGAGTGTATGATGCTTTTCATTGTATACTATACACTCTCCTGATGCTTTTCAGTGTATACTATACACTCTCCTGATGCTTTTCAGCGTATACTATACACTCCCCTGATGCTTTTCATTGTATACTATACACTCTCCTGATGCTTTCTATAATGTAGTATACAAACTTTTGATCCTCTCTAGAGTGAACTAAACACATTCGTGGTGTTTTTTAGGGTGTAGGGTAAACACTCCTGGTGTTCTATAGTCTGTAGTGAACTTACTCATAATGAACTCACTCGGTACAAGTACACACTTCTGGTGTCCTCTATCGTCTAGTGTACACCCGTCTGTTGCGTTCTTGTGTGTTCTGTACACACTTATAATGTTTTATAGTGTGTACTTTTAGACTCATTTGATATCTTCTAGAACGTATGATACGCTCTCCTGGTGTTTTCTAGTGCGTAGTAAACACTTTTGATGTTTTCTGCTGTGTACTTTACAATCTCCTGATGTTAATTAGTGTGTCCTATACACTCCTGGTGTGTTATAGTGTGCACTTTACAATCTCTTGATGTTTTAAGGTGTGCATTATATAATCTCCTGATATTTTCTGTACTGTATTATACAGTCACTAAATATACACTCCTCATTCTTTCTAATGTGTAGTATACACACACACACACACACACATATATATATATATATATATGTATATACATACACCTCATGTTTTATAGTGTTTACTCTATTTACTCCCGGTGTTCTTTAGTGTAGAATGATCAAAACGAAACATGAGTAATGAAATACATTTAGTTTTTATTTAATAATGACTTTTCTTTAAAATGACCAGTAAAACTCTGAACATCGTTATCTTGGGTATTTGACAGTCTTCTCAGGATGATCCATGCATTTGTAGAGTGAATAGTTGTCCTTTCCAAACCCTTCTGTTCTTTAAGTGTTACTTATCACAAATCAATAAAATCATTATGAAATTCATTAACTGTTTGTTCATAGATATTCATTCGCAAGGGATTTAATATCTCAATAAACTCAGAGACTGTCAAATGTGGACCAATGTAAGCCACCTGATGTGTTGAGGATTTTAAAATGGGCGCCAATCGGTGGTTTAATTTCACTTTGATAGTTAAATTCGTATAATAATTATTTCTGGAAGATTTCCACCAACGAATCGCAATACGACTGATGAGTTTTTGCGCTGTGGCCAAATTTATTGCGTGAGTCAAGTTTCTTTTAGATAATTGGAATGGTGTAATCTCTCGAAAATCTGGTGTGTTTTTTTTTTTCTGTAGCAATTTTCTTTCATTTCGAAAATACATAGTGCGCGAATTGAAACCTCCCTTGTTTGTGGCTTTATTATGAGATTAATAATTGAGTTGTCTCATCATGATTTGGGTCAAAGATGCATCCCACAATCAAAAATCTAATCAACGAGTTGTCAAAAAATAAAGTCTCGCAAAGCAACGTCAATAAGTTGTGCTAACTAACAGACCTAGTGAACGGTATGAATCTTTGAAATGGCTGCATTCTGTTATTATGTTGTAATTATTATCATGCTATAATTATTGTCACGTTAATTTGGTCATCATGTTGTAATTATTAAAAAGGCAGTTTAGTTATCATGTTGTAATTATTAAAAAGGCAGTTTAGTTATCATGTTGTAATTATTAAAAAGGCAGTTTAGTCCCCATGCTCCAATTGTTATCAAGACCATTTAAGTCACCAGGTTGTAATTACTATAAAGCCATATCAGTAATCATGTTGTAATAATTAAAAATCCAATTTAGTCATTAAGTTTTAACTATTATCACATTAATTTAGTTGTTTTAACTGATCATTGTCCCTACAAAAGAGCTTGCGAAATCATGATTATGCGTTCATATTTTATGAACATTGAGGGATAGTCGCCAGCAGTGACACCAAGACAAAAAAAGAATTTACAGCCACCTGGAGTAGCTTGTTCAGAGTTGACATTGTGGAACAATGGGCTACCAAAGCTGTGTCATCAGCATATTGTAACAACTGAAGAGGAGGCTGGGGACAAGGCATATCAGCAACATAGAGAATGTACAGAAGAGGAGACAACACAGAACCTTGTGGAACTCCAGCATGTAGTGTAAAAGTGCGAGAGAGAATCCCATCAATTGATATAGCGGCACGCCGTCTGTGTAGAAAAGAGGAGATGAGACGAATATAGAGAATAGGAAAGTGTATCATATGCAATTTATGGAGTAAACCTAAGTGCCAAACTGAGTCAAAAGCACGCCGTAAATCAAACAGGAGCATGCAGGAGGGTCTTTGAGTGTTGAAATGATTGGAAAGTGAGTCAGACAATTTGAAAAGTTGATCCAAAGTAGAAAGACGTGGGCGAAATACGCCTGTGTATGAGGCAGTAGATTGTGAGCAGCTATGTATTGATGAAGACGGGCAACAAGGATGAGTTTAAAGGCTTTACTAAAAACACTAGTGAGACTGATAGGACGATAAATCTACAGACATATCTACTATAAACATATACTGAATCAAACACTAATTAAACTGGTGTATTTACGTGTTTTACACTCACCAAAAAGAAACCTATCATTCTATAGGTATTTGAAGAACTTGTAGCAATCCGCCACAATTTAATTCTTTTTTAAACAACTCTACTTATTCAATTATGTACAAGCTGCCCAGTGTCAGATAACAATACCATTTGTTTAACAACAAGTTAAATCTTGGAATGGTCTATTCTTTCATTGGGGTGTGTGTCTATGAGCCAGAATAGTTTCGGAGAATTCCACTCCTCATCAGTGACTCTGGACACTACCACCAATGAAATATCAGACCAAACCAAGCCATTTTAAATGACATACATTTTTAAATGATAATTAACGCAAACATTTAGTTTTTTTAATTTTGAAGGGCTGTTTTTTTTTTCTGGATAGAAACTTCTCATTTCTTTAGTTTCTTCTCTGTGTAATTATATAGTATCTGCATTATTCAATATCGTTTAAATATTTTTATCGTATCGAGCTGCTTAAAATAGCACAGGATATTTACTCATGAATATATAGTGAGGCATACCTATGTTATATCATATTAAGTTGAATATTTAGAAATCCTGGCAAGGACAGAATGTAGGTTTTATCACCCTTACTAAGCTACATTATATCATAATTTATTTCTATGAAAAAATAACAACAGTTTTCTGTTTGTTTGAAGCTAAGCACAAAGCAACACAATTGGCTATCTGTGCTTTGCTCATCATCGGTATCGAAACCCGGATTCTAGCGTTGTAAGTTCGCAGACATACTGCTGTCCCACTTGGGGGGGGGGGAGGCATTTCTGTTTTTCTGAAGCAATGGTTATTACTTTTGAAACTCTGAAATGCAGAAAGGAGAGGTAACAATGTATATTTTGTAACACATAAATAGACGACGTATTTCTTGACTTTTGTAAGCACACTTATAACTAAAAAATATATTCCAATGTAGAAACATTAAGCTTATAGTGCAATATAAATTATACGATTTCAGTAATACTTTCATATCTGTAATGCTTTCTTCAAATAAAAAAGTAAATTGTCTGTTTTTATCTATGTGTTCTGAGATACTTGAATATATACGTAGTATATTGAAGATTGTAGAAATGAGATGTATGTTTGTATTATTCAAATTCATCTTATTTGTGTATAAACTAATTTTAAAATGCCACACATAACTTTCTTGGAAGACATAAACATTTTCAGTTCCTGAAGAATTTATTATGAATATTCCTGCACATTACTGAAATTGCTGAAAACATTAGTAGGACTTGGAGAACTAGATAAATAGCAAGTAAAATGATCGCAAGACGTGGAAAAATAACAAAAAATATGTTCATAAAATTTAAAAACACACGTCTATAACAAACACCCATGTAACACGGTTTATACTGCCTGACAAAGGGCTTCTGCCCGAACGTTGTAAGTAATAATCAAAAAAGGTTTTTGTTATAGACGTGTATTTTTAACATATTTTAGCATTTTTTTAGATAAATAGCAAGGCATATCTGAAATGTTTTTCAATATTTCTCTTCAAAGGATTATATGTGTATTCGTTTAAAACTGTTTGTGGGTAATTCGTGCAAATAAACTTTATTTTGATATTTTCTAATTTATGCAAGTATAAAAGTATTTAGTAACATGAGTTTTGCATGCACAGTAATTTGCTGGATTTGTTTTATTATATGTTAATTACGGATGAATTAGAAAGTTTATAAAAACGGCCAGTCCAATTCAGCAAATTAATTAGAAATGGCTCTGGATAACTTCAGAACTCTTTTATATTTTGGTAAGTCTCGCTAGCATGGGAAACATACAAAAATACACATGTTATCAGAATGAAACGGTCTAAAACGTTTTGATTAATGTATTCTTATTTCGGTTATCCCCAAGATCACTGAAAAGTGGCGTAAAATGTTGCTCTCACTCTATTCTGAATAATGTTTCATTAAAGTACAAATCACACAATAACAAATGTGTACGCCCTGCCAGTATAAGAGATTATAATAACTGTGTTGACTATAAGTGAAGAACTGGATTAGTTATGAGAAAAATGTTGTTGTAACAGTTTCTATTTGATTATTCAGCAAAATAATACAAAGTATAGCCCACTTAACAAAATGGAAACGTTTTATTTATTCAATTGAAAGTTTTATAACTTACATGGTTTCACGAACTAACGATAACTAAGCGATAGGCCTAACTCAAAACAAAACTAAACAGTCATTTCATTGTTAAATATCTTCTTGTATCCCGGGCACTGACTCAAAACTGGTTGACTACTACACAGTGTGGTCACAAGTAAATAGACACCACCTTTTCAGAAAAAAATGAAAAATTTCAGTCACATTCACATGAATTGATATATTTATCTTTTAATTAATATCT
>NW_013666857.1:140889-152987 GCF_000517525.1 Limulus polyphemus | reverse complement strand
TATATATATATATATATATTATATATTAAATATAATATTATCTGTTTATCAAGTCTACGGGTTTATCTATTATAAGAGCATTAAACCAAACACAAATAATTTACTAACTTATAACTTTGCAGTTATATCTATTATAAGAATAATAAACCTTATACGGACTATTTATTAAATCACAAGTCTGTAGGTATACCTGTTATAGGAAAATATTAAACCTGACATTATCTTCTCACTAAACTAGAAGTCTAAAAGTATATCTGGTTTACGAATACTTAACAGGAACTGTTTACAAAACCATAAGCTTGCACATATATCTATTAGGATAGTATTAAACCTAATACTAACTATCTAACAAAGTACAATGCTACAGCTCCAGTATTTTACACATTTTAAACCTAACACTGATTTTTCACAAGCATGCAAATGTGCAGGTGTGTTGATATATTTATTCATCAGTTAAATTATTTTAGTAAAATAACAGATTTTTTTTTTAAATTAGGTCCTCCGGTGGAACAGCGGTAAATCTATGGACTATACATAATATCGAGGTTCGATTCCCCGTGATGGACACAACAGATAGCCAATGTGGCTTTTTTTCTAAAACAAACAATCATCAAACTAATGTCTTAGGCTTGATAGCTTTTAGGTGCTTTATTTTACTGGCGTTATTTGGCTGACGTTAGTCTGAAGAGATTGCTAAGATCAAACTCGTTGTTCTATGTCCGTAAAGAATTTAATAACATGAAAAAACTTTGATTAATATATACTAGAGATGACATGAAATTGTGTTGAAACTGTAAGAAGACAAAAACGTAATAAAGTCTTCATGATATTTCAACGAATCAAAAGGAAAACAAATATAAAAGTAGTAAAGATGACATGAATTTTGCTGAAGCCCTAAAAATCATGTGTAGTAAAGTTGTCATTTTGTTGAGATTTTAGGAAGCCAAATAAGTAATAAATATGACAACTGGTGTAGTAAAACTTTACTAAAACAGGGAAATCCACTGATTTCAATTTAATTCCCTAAGTATTTGAATTCAAATTGAGAAAATATTGAAAAACCTGAGCCTGTGCTATCTCACGGTGAAAAGAAATTGAAATGGTTTTATTAAAGATCAAACAATTTTCCTGTTTCTCTGTTTATTTTAAAAGGTTTAAAGCGTATGAATGCAAGATAACGTTGCTGTTTGTTTCTTTACAGAGCCCCCTAACAGGTTTGTTAGAAGAAAGTCGGGTAAGTCTGACAAGCCATTTTTATGTTCCATAATTTTATTTTTTTATGTATCCAAACATTATTTGCGATGCAAGTCTAATATTTTTATTATTCACTTTCCATGTATTCCTAATGTAAGCCTCTAACTAGAAGTATGATATTAAATCGCTAGTAATAAAATGTAATACATGTTATATTGGGCCATGGTTTTATTTATTTTGCTAATACTGTAAGTAAAAATGTGAAGATGTCAGTTTTAGTTTTATGTTTTATGCTTGATGTGTTGAAGGCTTGGTATGTCGATATAGAGGTGTAGTTGTTTAATGAGTCTCTTACATAAAAACATTCAAAATCGTCGCCAGCCATTCGTTGAGTACAAACGTTATTAATCTCGCAAGCTTTGCCTGATAAGCTTCTATTAACCGGCATTTTGTGTTTTGTATTAAGGCTTTGTCAATATAGTCAGTCCAGATTTAGAAATATCAAAGTGCTATTTATTGAGTAAAGACGTACATAATTAATAAACAATAAATGTGTTACAATTTCTTTATATAGCCCATTGAAACGTGTTAGACATGTGTATTGTAAGAGCTAAATATAAGTTTAACAGATGAGAATAGAAAAAGCCGTTTTAGCTAACACGTTCACTTCATAATAATTTAAAATCCAGTTGTTCTCATGGATTCATGACTTATAGCATAACATCACTTAATCTGCAATTAATTGTTAATTTATGACGAGTTTGCATTTGATATGCTGAACAAGTTGGTGAATAGTTTTTCATAATTCATGACAAAACGGCAAGAAAAGAAAAATATTCTTTTTTGCTTCAGACTCGCACAATAAAGGTATAATTCGTTATTAGTGTTTTCTTTGTCACTTGTCTGGTGTACCTAAGCGACACGATGTCCTTTGTTTTAAAACAAAGTACTAAATTATCTTTTCATGAAGCTGAATAAATAAATTACTTACCAGATTGATGTTATTCACGGAACAACAGCAACAAAACAGTCGACTTGCTATAATGAATTTCAGTTTTTAGCGATTTGTTAGTTTATGAAGCTCCGACCGTGTAAGTTTCCACTTTACTTAAATACGTGTCAACTTTATTTAAAAACTTGTATCACCACATTATTGATGAAAAGTAGCGGTAACAAGGTTTTGAGGTATGATGTCGGTTGAGTATTAATGTTTAAAAAATCGATATGTTTTAGGAAAGAATAATTTGATTATGTTACTATCTGCAAATCACGTACACGTGGCCAGCGCGATTATTGTACGTTCCTCGATGACGATAGCCAAGTTGAGGCTTACAGCACTAAAATTTGAAGTTCGAATTTGGAGTTTGATCCCTGAAATGGACACAAAAAGATAAACTGTTGTGCAGTTTTGCGCTTAAAAGAAAACAAACAAACGGTTGTTTACAAAAGATACCAGTATTTCTGCACATGTTTAAAAGCTCTTGAATTGTATGAAGTTTAAATGTTTCTGATTTAGATCTACTTTTGAGTCAGTTGTGAAAATATCTTGACAGTGTTTTTCATACCCTGTACACTTACACTATGTATAATTTTACTAATTTTCACGACATTGACTTTAAGCAACTTTCACATTTCAGGGATGTAGTTCACGTACATCAGCAACACTTGGATCGCATTCAAGGGCAATTTCGTGTTTTTATAACGAATTGGAGACTCACTTTGAGGAATGACGTAATTCAGTCATTTCTTGCAATGTGGCCGTTACTATGTGGTATCAAGATGTGTTTTTCCTCTTTCGTTACTCTACCTGGTGATAAAATCGATACATTAACTAAGCATCTTAAGGTTGTGACTGTACATAAAAGTACAGAATATCTAGGGTATACTTATATTATTATTATTACTTCGCGCACTGCTGTAATTTCATTCTGTTGATCGAGAGCTTACCTACTCTCTGTTTGTTGCTACACTACAAAACATAGTGCACTGGGTATTATTATGCTACAAATTGCATTGCGTTTTGCTTCATCGCAAGTCATAAACTATTTGCTACGTCTTTATAAAAAATGAAGCCACATATTTCTTTAATATATTTACATTTATTGATTTTAATGTTGCAGTTTTACATTACTTATAATCATAACTGTTGTTTGTGAACAACTGTACGCTATTCATAGTCATATTATTGTCCTATAATTTGGTGATTTTAAAGAGCCGAGTGTCACATCTGTGTCATATAGAAGCTCCATGTGAACAGTTGTATATCATTTATAGTATTTCCCTTGTGACTTTTATTAGTTCATTTGCTGATTATATACAGATTACGTCACTTATAGTCATACACTTGATTTAATAACACACTTTTTCAATAAGAATAGTATTAAAACTGATAAATTTGATAAATTACTTACATATTTGTTGTTTTTTTTAATTGGAAATTAAGTTTTTTCAATGTTACATTTTAACTTTACTCGCCAGTTTAAAACTTACGATCTCAATTTATTCAAAAGTTTGGGAATTATTAGTTACTTTCTTCCAAAGATTGTAATTTACAGCTTTATTTATTTATTTTTTTTACAGTTTTACATGTTATGGTTTCACTTATTTTACGTATTTAGAAGTAATGGTTTGTGGTTTCACTATCTTCGTAGGATTAGAGGTTGTTATTTCACTTGCTTCAGAAGTTTATAAATAACATTTTAACTTTTATCACAGATTATCGTAAGAAATATGAATTCATTGTTGTTATACTTTGAAAAATTACAATTTCACTTACTTTCTAGTTTTCGCTGAGCAGTATGATCCAGCAGAAGATGAAGATGATGATAATGAAAAGGCAAGGATATATTAACATTTTTTAAACACACACATATCATCTTAAGGAGTAGTTTAAAAAGCTGTCAATTACATCATTCTTAATAATGTAATGATTATATTTCTAATATTTCAGTAACTTATCCAAACTCATATTGCTTATTAAAGTTAGAAAAGTTAATACTTTATCGTCATTAAGTCAAAGAAACAAAGAACAGAACTGAAATCAAAATTATATCTTGGGTCCTATGATTCGCTGAATTTTTCTAAAAATAAAGAGCCCGTTGATAATACATCGATAGTAACAACCTTTGGAGTATAAAAAGCAGGAAAAAATAGGAATGATAAAGTCCCTTCATCTGCAAAGCATAACTTTGTATGGCACAACATGAAGCTTTCTGGTCTTCAAGTAGTGAGTTAAAGCGTGATTTACCCGACCATAAAACTAGTTACATGTTATTTTTATGCACACTGTTTTACATCAGTACTATCTGTCCACCGTGGGAATTCGTACCCAGGATTTTAGCATTGTGAATCTTGAAACTTACCTCTAACCCATCGACGACATAACGAGATGAGCTTCTTATGATAATATATTACAAGTTTATCACGATGTGTAAATAGACGAATTCATTATGATAATTTAATCAAATTATGCAATCTTCTCTGTTCTGCAAATTATTTATATATTATTTCTTGATCAAATCCTGTTTTTTAATCGCTTTATTTACTTTTTTTCAATTGTAATCTTTAGTTTGAACTATATATTTATTGCTTGTTTCACAAAATAACCAGCCGTTCATTGTTGTTCCCCGATGGGTCAGCAGTACGTTTTCGCATTTACAGTACTAAAATCCGGGGTTCGACTTCCCGCAGTGGACAGAGCACAGAAATGTCCATGGAGAAAATTGACACTAAAAAAAACAATAATAGCAACATTTATCGTTCCCATTATAAAATATACATCAACGGAGCTCTGTATAAAGTTTAACCTTTACCTCTAGATAGATAATGTTATGAAACCATGAACAATGATATTGTTTACTAAAAGTCATATACATACTAATATTGCTAAGACTGAATCATACACAAATATTTTCCCTCAAGTCTTTATCACTTCCATTTCATAGAAGTAGGCCATCTGAAAAATATTTCGATATATTATTAAGATTTTTAAAACAATACTTATATTTTGTGAAAATTTGTTTTGGAAACATTTTTGTTTTAGAAAAGGTAGTTTGAACATATTATGAATAACTGCTATGAACTATAAAAAAGCAATTAAATGTATAATGAATATGTTAACTGCATATCTGTTGATTTAAAATCTGACAAATTGAAAGACGACACTACATAAACAACCTGCTAGATCATAATGGATATGAAAAATGCGTAATTGAAAAATTGACCAAAATATTTATCTCTTTCATAGCTGGAGGATATTATGGAAGCGAATATTTCGAGAATAAAGATGTTTTTCTTTAAAGTAATTTAAAAGAAAGGAAGTTCTTAATGCCAATTTATTATTTGTTCATAAATATTAGAAGCAATATCATTTGTAAAAATTGCTTGGAGCTAATCGTAACGTTGTCCCATAACAACAACACCTTATACACAAGTTCATACAAAACATAACACTAACGATTACATTCGATCACTTGTATATAAGTTATATAAGAGAATGTTCTACTTCATTTAACTTTTTAAAGATATTCCGATTCTGTTTATAATTGCAACATGTGTTTCGTTGTCGAATACAATATTTATTTATTGGTTTGATTATTATTACTTAAAAATACCGAGAACATTATAAAGTCTTCTCATAAATTATAGCAGCTTTAGTTTAGCTTATATGAGAAGAACTAAGGCTAAGTTCCTCGATTACACTTGTATCATTCAGAAAAACAAAACACAACTAAAAGTTCTAAATTACATTTGTGAAATGTATTTCTATTAAAGCCTATAAAAGCTGAAATGTTTGTTTGAAAAAGAAAGTTTTGTGTTAAGGATATAAATATTTAACAGAAAACTTCTTTCAGGCCGTATATCCCAAGACAGAAGAACAGAGACAGAGACTGGAGGAATCAGTTCAAAATATCTTGTTGTTTAGGTCCTTGGACGAGGTGTGTTGGTATAAGTTTCTGTATATATTTACATTAGTATAAAGACAATGTTATCATATCAAGGTTTTAGTTTCGGTAAGCCGTCGGACAAAGTAATCTTTGGACAAGCTTTGTCGGTATATGTTTCTGTATTTATTTATATTATTATCAAGACAATGTTATTATATCAAAGTTTTAGTTTCAGTAAACCGTTGGACGTAATCTTGTGAATTTTGTGAAACTATCAACTGTACCAGCTTTAAAAATAGTACTCAGGAGTGAAAAAAAATATCACTAAGCCACTGATATTCCTTAAGTTTTTTTCTCTTTTCAAGGAAAGGTGCGGATTTAGATAGAACTGTGAACTTGGGAGTTGTTGAACCTGGTTCAATTCCGTGCAATACCACAAAATATCCCCCACACACTTTAGGTTATGGTTGAGTTATAAGAATAGCAGTCAATTATTTAACATGTACGGTAGGTTACCACAAAATATCCCCCACACACTTTAGGTTATGGTTGCGTTATAAGAATAGCAATCAATTATTTAACATGTACGGTAGGTTGTTGTTGAAGTTAAGCACAAAGATACACAGTGGGCTATCTGTGCTCTGCCCACCACGGGTATCGAAATCCGGTTTCTAGTGTTGTATGTCCGCAGACATACCGCTATGCCACTGGGAGACTCTTTGGTGGGTGGTGGGTTTTCTATTGACTGGCTGTCTTCCTTCTGGTCAGTAGTTAAAAATTAGAGATGGTGTCAGATAGCCTTATAGCAGCTTTCCATAAATACAAAATATAACTATTGTTTAGTGACGTAACAGGGGGAAAAATGTTTATTTTCCAAAATCTAAAATAAAACTTTTGAATAATAGGTTTTTTTCATTTCTCCAAAGTGCTTATCAGTTGAAAAAAAAAATAAAACATTTTTCTTGTAGAATGAACCTGTCAATATGATTGCTGGTTTTATTTGTACTGTTTAGACCTATTTATGTTATTAGTACTATTTCTACCCGTCTCTATCATTATTTATGGTATTAGTATTATTTTGACCCACAATAAATTATACATTTAGTACAATTTAACTATGTATATATATATATATATACATATATATATATTAAGAAATTAGTTCTGTTGTGGACACGTGAGGTAACGTCAAATGTGATATCTTATGCTTTAACTGAAATACATCTTTATAACACTTTTCATTAAATTTCAACTTAGAAATTCTCTTCTTCACTTTTAATAATAAGTACTTTTGATACACTTCTTACAATCACATTGTTATGTTATGTTTTTTAATTACGTTACTGAATCTTTAATACATTTCTTAATGATATCGGGAACGTCTTTTCCGGAACAGTTGAAGGCTTCTATCTTTGTTTAACATAATTGTTTACGTTATTAATTATGTGTATACAGTTATATGTAAAAAACATATAATACATAACACTAGTTCCTAAATGATTTTAACAGTCTGATTATACTGTCTTCATTTAACTATTATAACATGTGAACCTAATGTAAGTATGAAATAGTGACAGTCGCAATAAAAAAAAAAAGATTTATTTTTCCAAAATACGATTGTCGTATTTGAATACAAAAAGTCCTGAAAAAACGTAACATCTAACTCAAATTAAGTGTTATAAATTGACTGACTGCAAATAGAACTATTTCACAAGACACAGTGTGACTAGAGTTGAATATCATGAAGTAAAAGTAGGCAGAATTATATACTCGAGCCTAGACTGTGCTAGACGGACAGTTACATTGTATCAGCTCCTTTAAATATCCTGGAAAATCTGTTAAAACAATGTAAGAGCAGCTTTTATAGGAAAACAAGATTATTATATGCTAGGATTAAACAATATATATATATATAATTTAAAAAAAAAAGGTAAATATACCCAAAAGAAGAAAAACTAAATATTTCAAATTTATGTTAGATTTTAATCCAAATGTTCTAATGCACTTAAATTATTAAATGTAACTTAGATCAAATATATAAAATACAAAGTGTCCAAAAAGCGTGGAACCATAGGCACTTCAACGAATTTTACAGAATGTGTTCTAAATGCTGTCATTGTAATTCAAAACAAATTTAGATTAACAGCAGGATTAACTCGACCTTCTTATGTTTTGACAGCGCCATAGTCAGTCACGTATCTGAAATTAAGAAAAACTGCAAAGCACCTAATGTTCCAGACTTTTCGGACACCCTGTATGCTATATTTTGTTAATGTGAATTATAATGTGGAATATTTTAATTTTTCAGCAACAAATGCGGAAAGTTCTGGATGCCATGTTTGAGAAAAAAGTGAGCTAAATCAGATATTTTCATATTCACGTATTTAGAAAAGTTCTTGTTGTACACAGCTTGTGTACAGGACAGATAATTAGAAGATCAAAGACAGCTACTGTTTAGGAAAGAACGCATAATTATATCTAGAAAAATATAAATACAAAATATTAAATAATAACCTTATCGAGTAAAATATAAACAAAATAGAAAAGTAAACGTCATAAAAATCAATACGGTTTCACTGGATTTATGAAACTTATTTGGATGTGGAAATTTTTATCTTAATGTTAGTGTTGAGATTATGACATAATTTTAAGCAAATCCATATATTCAATGCATATAATACATTTATTTTATAATACCAAGCATGTTCCTCTTTATAACATTTATAACCTAAATGTCGGATGTAAAGCGGTCGCCTTAAAGCTTTCTTGTTCTTAGTTTTTAAAAAGTATTATCAAGTATATTCCCTTTTGTAACGTATATATAACCAACATAAGTATAAAGAAATCGCCTTAAAGCTTTCGTAGTCTTAGTTCTTCAAAAATAATATCAAATAATGCTTCTTCATTCGTCTGATTTGATTAAAATCTGCTTAAAAGTCTTCTGATATGATTGTTTTTACGAAATAGACACATGTTAAACTAAAAAAAAAAAGATTTGGAGGAATATTTTTGCAAAATCCGATAAAAAGATACTTATTTCGTTGCGTTAGAATAGTTAAAAATACATTAATTTTTAATTTTCGTGTGCACTGTTTGTATTTATACAAATGTGTCACATTTAGTTTGACAGACCAGCTTTTTTAATCATTTGCCCGAAGCTGCAGAAATGCGATCCACTTTGTAGCTGTGGGTGCGTTATAAGAGTAACGTTCAAAAACTAGTTTCAGTGAAAATAAAATGGCGGTAGGTGCTTTTGACATGTAGCCTTCTCTCTAGACTGTTACTTTTAGAATTAATGACGGCTATACGAGAAATTCTGAAGAAGAAAAAACAGTTAGTCATTTGTTAAGTTGGACAGTAAAATTAAACTTATTAAAACATACAGCTCCTCTGCATTCACTATCAAGTCCAATAAGTACACAATGCGTTCATTAACAAGTCTTCTCTGTATTCAATAACAGGTTCACTGCGTTCATTAACAAACCTACTCTGAATTCACTAACAAGTGCACATCCCATTCATTTATGAAATATTACCAATTTTCTACGTACTCAAACGTGGTGTTGAACTTTCTAAGTGATTTCTACCAGCATCTGGTGACACAAAAAAGTTAAAAGCATTTAGTGAGACTCCCAATTTCTAAATTTCGACAATTTCATGGAATAATTCTTATTGTAAGTAACTGTAGGATGTAAGGACAAAGCGATCAAGCCTTGTTTTAATTCATGTTCATTGCTTTCTTGTTCATTTTTTTTTCGTTTTTTTGCAGCAATTCAAAAAGCAGTCAACAGAACTGCAACCGATAACTCAGTAATGTTGATAAGCTATAACGGTTTATTAAATTTATTTTTATTTTTACCCATGTTTTCTTACTAGAAAGAGAATGTTAAAGACATGTTCCATCTTTTGCTTCATCATCTATCATCTGGTTTAGAGGGACGTTCAAGAAATACCATCCCTCATCAGGGACTCATAACTAAGCCAACCCAAATTGATCCGTTCTTCTGAATTAGACATATGTTTGAGGAATATCATCTCTCAGGTCCTGGCCAAATCAATATGATTTACTATTCTGGATCAGATGGGCGTTCTGGAAATATTATCCCTGGGCTAAGCGAAACGAAATCTGAGAACACTATCCTACATCGGCTATCCAGGGCTTGACTTCCATTCCTCTAGATTAGATAGATGTTGGGGGGGACACCATCCTTCATCAGTAATCTTGGGCTAGAGCAAAACAAAATCGGTCAATTTTTCCTAGTAATAAATATGTTTGAGAAATACCATCTCTCACATATCTGTGTATTGGGCCAACTCATATTGTTCAACTTTTCTGGATTTCGTAGATGTTTGGGGAATACCATCTCTCACCAGTAAATCTGGGCCACACCATATCAAATAGGCCAATTCTTTGCGACTTGACAGATGTTTAGAGTATACCATCTCTCACCAGTAATCATAGGCTATACACGCACACACACATATATCTCTATGTGCCAAACCAGAAAATGAAAATGAAACCTTAGTTTAAGTCGGAGTAGGATGCAACACCTTTACTATTACAGAGAAAGACTAAGAGACTTGTACCTGATTCAAAATTAAGAAAATAAAATATTACTATTTATGGATTTAATATAACTCCATTATGATGCCCCAAGAAATTGTCAGCGAGAACTATTAACAACTAGCATGAGTTAATCTTCACAAACCCTTGTAATAAAGGCAATCAACTAGCATGAGTTAATCTTCACAAACCCTTGTAATAAAGGCAATCAACTAGCATGAGTTAATCTTCACAAACCCTTGTAATACAAGCAATCAACTAGCATGAGTTAATCTTCACAAACCCTTGTAATACAAGCAATCAACTAGCGTGAGCCAATCTTCACAAACCCTTATAGTACATACAATAAACTAACAGGAGCCAAGCTTCACAAGTCTCGATAGTACAAACAATCAACTAATATAACAGGCTTTAAACGCAAGAAGTTCGACAAACAAGCTTTTCAAATAATCGTTCCTTGCCAGCTAGTCGTAAAGAAATATCATCACTAGGTTAACGAAGAAACATATTACAGTTTAAAATTTTCTTAATATCCAAACAGAATAAGATGAGTTTTCTTGAATATTAAATTGGGTGAAACATATAAAATAATTTTGCTGGATCAATTGTATTTTTGATCAACAATGTCTTTGAACTGAAAATTCCTAAGCCTTTAATATTGACCATTAACTTCTGATCAAAGCAATTTACTTTGATGAATTATAACTAAAATTATTCCAAGTAATTAATATAGCTAATTTAATAAATCATTCCAACTGCGTTTATACAAAGTCATAGATCAGAATGTGAAAGATATTTTCAGTAGTAATCCAAATAATATTTCATGATTTGAGTCAGCTTAGGAGATTTAGGTTAGTTCAAAAACCATACACTAGGTTTACAATATAAAAATCATGATAAATAATATACAATGAAATATATGTATAAATTACATATGTTAAAAATGTTAATTAATACGCTTAATGAAGCTTATAGTAAAGAAAGAGTAGAGTACAACCCACTTACAAAACACAAACAAACTAGTTGTTTGCTTCATGAACTATCATTTTAGCTACTTTAAACATTTCGAAGAGTATTCACTTATATCAGTTCGAGTATTTTTTGCTAGGTTGAACCAGGGCAAGTGGTAATCAAACAAGGCGATGACGGGGATTATTTCTACGTCATACAAAAGTAAGTAAACTTATATTCAAGGACCTCTAACAGTGTGATTATTAACATCTCTGATGTTCCCGTTTAGATAGACAGTATTAACGTGTTTTTATAAAACAGATAATTTAATGCAACAGTATTGATCTACGTTTCATTTGTGACCCTATTTCATCCATCAGCCTGTACATATATATATATATCATTTCATCCATCAGCCTGTATATATGTATATATTATTTCATCCATCAGCCTGTACATATGTATATATCATTTCATCCATCAGCTTGTACATATATATATAT
>NW_013666857.1:128247-139960 GCF_000517525.1 Limulus polyphemus | reverse complement strand
ATATATTATTTCATCTATCAGCTTGTACACATACATATATTATTTCATCTATCAGCTTGTACACATACATATATTATTTCATCTATCAGCTTGTACACATACATATATCATTTCATCCACCAGCCTGTACATGTAGATATATTATTTCATCCATCAGCCTGTACATATATATATATATCAACATTAATTTGATATCATTTTATTCCAACAGCTTTAGTTCAGAACATTAGCTGAGTTGATCTCAATCCATTAGAGTATATCTCCATTGTTTTTTTAACAGTCAGCGTTGTTTACACTAACATTGTATGTGTCTTAAAACCAGGAAGCATTACATTTATAGAATACTAAAATATAGAAGATTCTCGCACTTGCTACGTTAGGTTTGGAAATAACATATTGTTATTGTTAAAATAGTATCAGTTGTTATTGTTAAAATAGTATAGTATTATTAACAAAAAGCCTATAGGGTTATTGTTGAAATAGCTTATAATGCCATTGTTAAAATAGCTTATAATGACATTGTTAAAATAGCTAAAAACAATACTGATAAGATAGCTTAGTAAAACTTATACAAATATAATAGTACTATCTGTTGTCTGTCCATGTAACTACTTCGTATGGTGTAGATGGATCTTCAACAAAATTGGTATGGAGGTTCATTGGGTTTATGCGGAAATACATGCAAACTTGGGGTTTCGCATTTTGTGTTTTGCAGGTTTTTTTGGGGCGTTTTTTACAATTACATATGAGGGAAGCAGCTTTTCATGTCCTAAGATAATATTTCATTAATCATGAATTTACATAACTTCCGTCCAGGGGACGAGTACTCCAGCAAGTCTATATAAATATAATAATGCTTTCTATTGTATATCCATGTAACTACTTCGCAGGGTATGGATGGATCTTCACCAAAATGTATACGTAGGTTCATTAGGTCCATACGTACAAATTTTCAGTTTTGCATTTTGCGATTTTTTATGAGCGTTTTTACCACTATCTCGCTCCCTGAAGATCGAACTTTACCAAATTTGTTATGGAGATTCATTGGTTCCATAGGAATACATACAATTTTTGAGATTTTCATTTTGCAGTTTTTATGACATTTTTGCGGTTTGTACAATTACATACAAGGGAAGCAACTTTTCATGTCTTAAGATAACCTTTCATCAATCATGAATTTACATAAGTTCCGTCCAGGGGACGGGTACTCCAGCTAGTTGTAAAATAACGTGACTTCACTTTAGCAGTTGTATCAAAATATAGTATCTTCATTAACTAACTATGTGATCTGAACATTTTATAAGTGGTTATATTTGTAGGTTACTTTTCATAGCATTCGAACGTATGTAATAGTGGTATAAACTATGTAATGGTGGTATAAACTATGTAATGGTGGTATAAACTAGGTAATGGTGGTATAAACTATGTAATGGTGGTATAAACTATGTAATGGTGGTATAAACTATGTAATAGTGGTATAAACTATGTAATGGTGGTATAAACTATGTAATGGTGGTATAAACGTGTTTCTGTTCCACTAGTTCGGAGTGTCGATATCGATAATAAACAACTGTAAATATTCAGAGGGATTTTCTACTATGGTATGGTTTATAAAAACAAAAACTTTTTATCAGGATGTCGATATATGATCTCCATTCCAATCTTAACAGGACTCTAACAGTGTTACGTTTTCATTTAGTGGCATTTACAGCATATACGTTTCTACGGAAGAAGAGAATCGCAAGATGATCGGAACGTATGAAAACTCGGGCAGTTTTGGGGAGCTTGCTCTCATGTACAACATGCCAAGAGCTGCCACAATAGAGGCGATAACCCCAGGATCTCTCTGGGCAATGGTAAGACCGCCATTTTGAAAAATAGATACATTCTACTAATAGCAACTAACTTTCATAATATTTATCGGAAATTGTTCTCGTGCACAACATGCCAAAAGTTGCCACGACAGAGACGATAGGCTTAGGATCTCTCTGGGCAATGGTAAAACCGCCATCTTTAAAAATAGATACATTCTACTAATAGCAGCTAACTTTCATAATATTTATCGGAAATTGTTCTCGTGCACAACACGCCAAAAGCTGCCACGACAAAGACGATAGGCTTAGGATCTCTCTGAGCCATGGGAAGGTCGTCATCTTTAAAATATGTATATTCCTCTGTTAACAGTTAATTTTCATAATACTTATCATTTCTTACATTGAAGTTTAAAGTTCACGCATCCAAACTAATTTATGTATCGTGTTCAAAAGATAAATTACATAAATCTATTTTGTTCTGGTAATTGTTACGTTTAGTTTTAATGGTATATCTTCTCATAAGTTGAATGAGCACGACCCTGTGGTCTGCGTGCTGGACTGTAGAGCTGATATTCCGCGGTTCGCGTCCTGTTACCGCAAAATAAAATCAAGATCCACGCTTTGGGACATTGGATGCGTTAAAAGAGTGACATTAAAATCCCACTATTCTGTCTCAGAACAGTAGCCCAAGAGTCAGCGATCAGAATTAGGGACGGTTTGGTTTGTTTGGGAGTTCGCACAAAGCTACACGAGGGCTATCTGCGCAAGCCGTCCCTAATTTAACAGTAAAAAACTAGAGGGAAGGCAGCTAGTCGTCGCCACCCACCGCCAACTCTTGAGCTACTCTTTTACCAATGACTAATGGGATTGACCGTCACTTTATGGCACCCCCACGGCTGAAAGAGTGAGTATGTTTGGTGAGATGGGGACTCGAATCCGCGATTGCGAGTTGAGCGCCCTAACCACCTGGCCATGCCAGGCATTAGGGACTGTTAGCGTAGATGAACGTTGTGTAACTCTGCATTAAATCCAATAAACAAACAAAAGTGCGACAAACTTACTGCAAATAACATATAGGCTAGGCAATGCTTGATGAGATGTGTATATTATAAACTCTACTTTATACTTGTCTTCATTCAGATATGTTATAACAGGAATATCTATCAAAGCTACTGCGTATCTAAATGTCATAAGAAGTGTGTAACTACAGAAGATAAAAAAAAGGCTTGAAGTCTTAATTTGCCTGATATTTTATTTTTTTAAGAATTTAAACTCTTGGATATTTTTAAGACTTAATCTGTCTAATATTTTGCTGTTTTTTTTAAGATTTGCTCTGTTTGATATATTATTGTTTTTAAGACTTACTATGCCTAATCTTGCGCTGCAAGACTTAATCTACATGACATTTTGTCATTGATTAAAACATTTCGATAATTGGCTTTCTCTATCCTATTAATAAATACATTGTCATCAAAGTTTCTAAAACACCACATAAAGGTATGATATATTTTTAAAGGTAGCTTGAGATCTGTCAGGCAAGAAAAAAGGTTTGAGCCAAAACACCTTCCAAAAGCACCATCAAAACAGCGTGTTAGTTCACAACTATAAACAGATGTGTATATGTATATGTAATCCTACCGTCTGTGATGCACTATTATCGCGTTGCAATATTCATAAATAAATAGAAACAATGCGTCTTAGAAAACATAATCAGCTTTTCCACATTTTATTAAAACGATGACTACTTGTAGTGTGATAGGAAGTTGGCAGTAATGCGGGTTAGCGTGCTGTGTGTTTTATAATGTATGACAGTAATGAAGTTTGCACTGACACGGTTGATATGCTGTGTGTTTTATAATGTATGACAGTAATGAAGTTAGTACTGGCACGGTTGGTGTGTTGTGTGTTTTATAATGTATGACAGTAATGAAGTTAGTACTGACACGGTTGATGTGCTGTGTGTTTTATAATGTATGACAGTAATGAAGTTAGTACTGACACGGTTGGTGTGTTGTGTGTTTTATAATGTATAATACTTAGTAATGAAGTTTGTACTGACACGGTTAATTTAAGTTAGTTGTATATAATAAACTAAAAACGCTCGTGGGTCGTATATAAATACACTTGTGGTAGCTGTAAAGCTACCTAAATTGGTAAAACTACACGTCACTACAAATACGTGCACACGGGAATTTCAGCAATAAGTTTGTTCACATTAATAACATACTTCCTTTTAAATAATTATCTATTCTTTATTCCGCTATTCATAGGTTTACTATAATACTGTCTTTTACATTTACACACATAATTTCAGAAGCAATTTTACATAACCGAGCGTTGTATTTATAAATATCAGAATAATTAAAACCGTTGATTCATGTGTCTTATGCGAAACGAGATCAAGTCAGAAACTCATAGAACTTCTGATGACAGATATGTACTTATATATGTACGTCACGGGTAACCAGTCAACTATAATATAGATAATTATTTGGTTAAAACTAAACTGCAGGTGTAGTATTTAGTCATACTCATGTAGTAAACCAATATTTCAGGAAAAAAACATGGAAGGATAAAGGACGTGAAAATTTCATTTTTCTGAAAACAGACCTAAAGAAAACTTAAGCGTATTTTCTTAAATGTAGATGATACCTTTATGAAATATCTGTACACGTTTATTGAGAATTAAAAGTTAATATTTATATTACATGATTAATGCATTACATTTTTCTTTTCCCTGTTTGAACGTATTGAATAAACATATTTCTTTACATGGGGACACTCAGAGCCGACAAGTGTTCAGAAAGATAGTCCTGAAGAGTGCCTTCAAAAAGAGAAAGGAATACGAAACACTCCTTGAAAAGGTGCCAATGCTAGAGTCCTTAGAGGTAGGTTTGACCTATCACACAGAAAAACTTTATCTTACCAACAACTACACTCTTTTACTGTTGACTGTTGTAAACATTTTCAGAACACAAGGTAACAGATGTCTCCTTCGACTATTATAAAGTTTCTCCGATCAACAATGCCTACGCTCTCATTCAGCTTTTATATGCTTCTCCTCATTCACAAGTAACATCCCCTACCACAAAATCATAGCATTTCAGTAATATGTCCCCCGGTGAGTCCACATTAGGTTTATGGACTGACAACCCTAAAAGAGGTGTAAAGAGTGAAGATAGCTCATTGTGTGGCTTTGCTCTAAAAAGAACAATAACAAGATTTCGCTCATTCAAAAGTAATTTATCACAATTAACTATCATAAATGTGTTTGATCAACAAGACAGTAGTTTCACCATGAACAGTCAAAGTTTTTCCTCCACAGGTAATCTTACTCCCAATAAATAGTCATCAACTTTAACACAATCACAAATTACCTCACTCACCGTCAACTGTCATAAACACTTTTTCATTAACAACTAATTTCTCTCTATCCTACAAATGTCATAAATTTTTTTTCATCTACGAGTACATTCTCTCACTATTAATAGTCTTAATCTTTTATCTAATATGCAAGTAATCTTACTCATCATCATCTCCCTTAAATGTCATTTGATCCCAAATAACCTCAGACACCATTATCTGTCATAACACATCACGCAATCAACAGTTAACTAACCCATCTCACCATATACACGAAGAGCCTTTCTTTAACTTTCAAGTGACATCATTCACCACAAACAATCACAAACTTTTCAAATCCACTAAACAGTCGTTGCCTTTTTCATATCCGCAAATAATTTACTTCACAACCAACTATCGTATCATCTGCCAAATCAACAGGTAAGACATCCTTCCAGAAATTACTTAAACTATTCTCTAATACACAGGTAGTCTTTTACCACTAATCAAAAATTGTTCTCTGATCTTATCTAAAAGTAACATTAGCAGTCATTTTTGAACAGTTATAGATTTTTCTCTCATCTACAAACAACATCCCTCACCTTTAACAGTCATAAGCTTTCTACATCTAAGGATAGATTTTCTCATTAACTGTCATAAACATTACTTCATCCGTAGGTACGTCTTTCACCACAAAATATTGTGGTCTTTCTTTCACCATAAATATTTGTAGCATTTTTTCACCATTAAAACTTGTGGTCTTTCTTTCATCATAAACAATTGCAGTATATTTTTCACCACCAATAGTTGTAGCCTTTCTTTCATTATGAATAGTTGTCGTTTTTCTTTTGACGTAAATAGTTGTAGTTTTTTTTTCATGATAAATAGTTGTAGCCTTTCTTTTATCGTAAATAGTTGTAACCTTTCTTTTGTCATAATTAGCTGTAGTTTTCTTTCACAATAAATAGTTGTAGCATTTCTTTCACAATAAATAGTTGTAGCATTTCTTTCACAATAAATAGTTGTAGCATTTCTTTCACCATAAATAGTTGTAGCATTTTTTTCACCATAAATAGTTGCAGGCTTTTTTCATCATTAATACTTGTGGTTTTTCTTTCATCATAGATAATTGCAGTCTATTTTCCACCATCAATAGTTGCAGCCTTTCTCTCCTCATAAATATTTGTAGTCTTTTTTTTTGCCATAAATAGCTGTCAAATTTTTTCACCATAAATAGTTGAAACCTTTCTTTCACTATAAATAGTTGTAGTGTTTCTTTCACTATAAATAATTATAGTTTTTCTTTCACCATTAATAGCTATAGCCTTTCATTCACAATAAATATTTGTAGTCTTTTCTTTAGTATAAATAGCTGTAATTTTCTTTCACAATAAATAGTTTAGCCTATCTTTCATGATAAATAGTAGTAGTCTTCCTTTTGCCAGAAGTAGCTGTAGTTTCTTTCACAATGAATAGTTGTAGCCTTTATCTCACCGTCAATAGTTTTAGTCTTTTTTGCACATTAAATATTTGTAGCCTTTTCTTCACCATTAATAGTTGTAGCCTTTTTTTCACCATTAATACTTATAGTTTTTCCTTCATCATAAATAGTTGCATACTATTTATTACCATAAATAGTTATAGTCTTCCTTTCAACCACAAATAACATTTTGTACGATCGAGCTACATAAACATTTTGTTTTCATCAAAGAGTAACATCTTTCAGCATTAACAGTCATCGCCTTCTTATCCACTAGTAACCTACTTCACAATCAGCTATCATAACCTCTGTCCGATCAAGTAAATACAAGCCAGGTAATTCATTGCTAAATTTGCTAATATTAGATACTATAGGTCTGATTGGAACATCATTTTTGTGAACCTTCGGTAAATCGTATAAAATGCTAGACCATTATTATACAGGCGTGATTTTGTTGTAAACCTGGTTGTTGATAGATAACTCCTTCTCTCTTGAAAATACATTTCTGTAACTTGTGTTCTCTCTTAACTGTAAAGTCCCTCATTAGTTTCTGAATTTACTCTGATGGTTCAAAATATTTAACACTTTTCTAACATAATCACCTTTATTCGGTAGGACAGCACCATTAACTTTAACAGGTTTTAAAATATCTATATTTTTGTAAGTTTGTTAATGCTTCTTTTTCACATTCAGGAATATTATAGGGCTTAGGTTTTCCATTGCACTCCTGGAACAACTTCAAGACATTTCGAGATATCATTCTACAAATATCATAAAATTGTGAATTGTTTCAGGATATTGAAAAATCTTCTAATTTTCTAAGAAATAGTTTCATGGGAGAAAAAAGCATTCCACAAAATAAACTTTTTATTTCACTGTGTAGTGGCCACAAAATCCCTGTTTCTCCCTCCAGAAAAAAAAAATATATTTTGTGATATTATTTTCACACATGGAACTTCTTATGATAAATTACAAGATTTCTCAGTTTTGTCAAAAAATTCAACTGTTTCTGGTATTTCTACAATGATATCTAGTATTGACTTGGATTGTTACCGAGAGTATGATGTAAAAACCTAAATCCCCAAAAATTATTTTATAAAGGTGAAAGAGAAGCATTAATAAACTTAATAAACTTACGAAAACTACAGTTATTCTAAAACCTGGCAAAGGTAATGGTATTATCGTACTGAATAAAAGTATATTAGAAAGGCTTTAAATACTTAGAACGACGAGAGTTTCGAGTATACTTCATTTGTTAATGATTGAAAATTTTATGATACAGTTTTTGAAGTGGCTTTAATACAACATCTTTATATTCTAACATCTTACTTAATAAAGAAATCAAAGTGACATGTGAACAAAGTTTACAAAACTGAATGGACGATTAACCGCTTGATTACGTTTGATTCAATGTTGTTCCGCTTAACAAATGAGCGTTAGAAACCTGTCCGAACAAATTCAAATCTCTTATTTACCAAAAATATGTTAGTAATACATTCACAGTATTTAAGAAGGGAATTAAAATTATTTCAGTCAACATCATGAATGTATTAAATTCAAAACTACCCTTTTTAGACACTAAGATTAGAAACAAAAGTAAATGATTTGAAATTGATTTTTATCACAAAAAATATTTTACCAGTTGTATTCTAATTTGGAAAGCTTTATTCCAGATAACTCTAAAAATAACTTATTTTTCATTCTAATCCACAGGGCTTTTTTAGTTGCGCAGTACTGTTATATATTACAAATGTGAACTAATGAAATTCACAATGTGTTACTGAAGAGCGACTTTTCGTTCAAAGTTGTAAACGGTGTACAGCTAGAAAAACGAAACCGCCAGTGCTGTCGTTCATAACTTAACATGTTATTCGCTGACCTATCACACCTAGCCAGACACACTACTAGCTTAAAAAGAAGAGCAAGAAATGTTTTGAGAATATATTATCCACAGGTCGACTTGAAAGCTATTTTCAAACCACAACTAAGAATTCAATTCTGTTTAGCTTTAAGGACAGAAGTACTGCCCAAAATCGATCATATGTTATCTATATGTAGAATTAATTTAGGTTGAATAGTTTGAAACATGCACTAAAACACAAAACTACAGCTCAAGAAAAAAAGTCATCTGTCTAAGTACGAGCTCAGGTATGTAGAACGCCAGTAAACAACCAACACTTTAAGACAATGGATTGTAGTTCGAATGAGGAAAGACTTCGGATCAACTAGTCCTTATACATTAAACTACTTCAACCAAGTCTAAACATAAATCAGTATATCACAGCCTTCCTTTCATCGTCAAGTGGCCTCTCTCACCACAATAGTCATGGCTTTTCTTTCATCAAGTAGTCTCTCTCACCACATCCAGACATGGATTTTCTTTTGTCATCAAATGGCCTCTCTCAGTACATCCAGCCATGACTTTTCTTTCATCCTCAAGTAGCTTCTCTCACCACAAGCAGCCATAACTTTTCTCGCATCCTCAAGTGGTCTCTCTCACCACAATAGTCATGGCTTTTCTTTCATCAAGTAGTCTCTCTCACCACATCCAGACATGGCTTTTGTTTCATCCAGAGATAACATCTTTCATCACCATGGACTTTCTTTTATTCTTTTATCCTCAAATAGCATTTCTTATGACAAGCAGCTACGACTTTTTTCTCGTCCTCAAGTGGCGCCTCTCTCACCATAATCAGCCACAGCTTTTCTTTCTACTTGAAGTAGCATTTTTCACCACCACGGACTTTCTTTCATCCTCAAGTAGTCTATCTCACCACAAGTAGCCATGTCCTTTATCCCATCCTCAGTACCCTCTTCAAATCACAAAAAGCCATGGCATTTCTCTCATCTTCAAGTATCCATGGTCTTTCTCTCATCCTTGAATAGTCTCTCTCACCATAAATAGTCATATTGTTTCTCTAATCCATAAATAACCCCTCTCAGCAAGAAGAATCAGATAGATTTTTTTACTAACTGTAATAATCCTTATTCACAACTTCGTTTTTCATTATAAACAGTTTTAGTCTTTCTCACATCCACAAAGAAACTCACTCATAAACAAGTGTTAGAAACCTTCATTCACAAGTTACTCTACAAATATTGTCATTTTCTCATCTACAAATGATCTCACTCAACACCAATTGTCATATACTTTTGTCATAAACAGGTAAACTTTCTCACCATGAAGTATCATAGCCTCTAAATCTTCCAGAAAAAACTCCAATCCGCAAGACGTTTTTTCTCATTCACAAGTAATCTCTCTCTCGTTCTCCACTTCAAAAGTTATAAATATTCACTCGCAACTAACATTTCTCCCAAACAGCTGCCATGATGTTTTTCTTATTCACGAGTAATCTCTTGTACTGTCACCTGTTATAACATTTTATTGATTCTAAAATAACATCCCTTATCTTTACCACCTTCTAAGCTAAAGCCGTCTATTTACATTTGACCTCTCACACCATCATACTTTCCAGAGAACCCCCCTCCGTGGCTCTACTCTGTACTTGTAGATTAATAAGGAAATGTTTTCTACAATAGATGTTGTTAACTTCTGAAGTGTCTAAAATGATTATAGTATTGTATTAAGTTGAATCTGTTATGTTGTAGGAATTTTGTACATAAAAGTCACATACTACTAAACAAGAAGAGATTAACATATACAATTCATCGCAATGCTTTAATACATCTTAATTTGAAGCAAACTCCCCACGCTCTAAAATACCTACCCAACTCCTTTGTACTTTTGATTACGATATTTCTTGTAGTCTTGTTTTGTAAATAAAATACGATCCATTCTCTCTAATTAACCCTTATGAAGTTCTAAACCTCACATGAAGTCCATTAAAATAGATTCTCAAAAATCCAGCTAATGAGCAGCTTCCCGTTTAGGATTTGTGATTGAATGAAAGTGTGTAGGAAGAAGGAAGCATTGATCATTTATAAAACAAAAAACATAGTAAATTGAGTCATTACGAACGGAAAAATCTTCCTTCAATTTTCGGGGATTGGCTTTATGAATTCATCCATGGAGAAGGAAAAATCTGATTTCCTTCGTATAAAAATTTATTGAAAACTAGTTTTTTTACTGAAATATTTCAATTAGTTCAAAAAATATAAAATATTTAAACAGTGAAATTTTATGTTTAAGAAGTTGGTAAGTATTCATATTTTAGTTTTATTATACAATTGGCGTTTAGAAAAAAAACAACAACTTAAATTTAACTGTGTGTGTGCGTGTACATGATTAAATTGAATCTATATCAAATGTTTTAATTAAATAACATGTAAGAAATACTTAATGTTACCAAGGGGTTGGAATATACATAGTTTACTGAATAGATTTATAGGTTAAGGTTAATTTTCTTATTAGACTTGTATTAATAACCCAGTTTTTTCAGCCATATGAAAGAATGAATCTCTGTGATGCTTTGATGCCAAAAACATACCAAGATGGAGAACTTATTATCAGACAAGTAAGTACAATACCCTACCATTTTGAACAAATATCTTGTAGATTATGTAGCATGTTTTAAGAGTTTATTGTTAAATATGTAAATAGAATACACCGTGAAATTTATAAGAAAACGTTTGTTTAGAATACGTACAAGCTTTAAGGTTACTTTCAAATATTTAGGCATGTGAGACACCCAAGGTGCTCTGAGTAACAGTTTAAGGCTGTAGATTTATTTACTGACATGTGTGGAATGAAGTCAAAAATTTTTTTTTTAAAATTCTATTAAAAAGTTGTAAAATCTGAGAAAATAAAAATATCACCAAAATACAGAACTTTTCACATGTGTTTATCTGACATCAGAAACATCATAATGAAATTGTTTATCAGGCCACACTAGGTATATCATGATGACGTTGTTGATCAGGTATCACCAGTAATATCATGATGACGTTGTTCACCAAAGTATCTCCAGGAACATCATAATGGAGTTGATGATAAGGTATCACCAGGAACCCCATGATAGTGCGTTCATAAGCTATCGCTATAAATATTATGATAGCGCTGTTGAATAGCTTTTTACCGAGAACATCGTGGTGATGTTGTTGAATAGCTTTTTACCGA
>NW_013666857.1:121944-127974 GCF_000517525.1 Limulus polyphemus | reverse complement strand
ACCAGGAACATGATGATGGTGTTGTTTATTATGCATCGCTAGAAATATCGTGATGCTGCTGCTAATCAGACATCAACAAGAATGTTATTATAAAGTTGTTGATTACGTACTATCAAGAACATCGTGACGTTTTGTTCGTCTAGCATCACTAGGGACGTCATGATGGTGCAAGTAAACGTCAATAAAACGTAATATGTTTTAATATGGACCTATTTGAGCCTCTTATTAAACTTAACATTGGAAACTATCATTCAGAAACTAGTAGCCGTTTTAATCATCGCAATATTCTATAAAAGATAAAAAAAGCACCATAAGTACTTTTGAGCAAAAATTTATTATTAAAGCTACAATACAACTTTAGTGCTCAATCGGTTCATCTCTTGTTCAGAAATAATTTGAAAATGAGTTCTTCTGATTGTGTAAAGATTTTGTTGAAAGATCAATTTATTTTGTAATATGATTTACCTGTAGAAAATTTGCTTTCTATGCTCAATTAATCAATATATGTTGCAAATGCAGCTAAAAAGTAAAATGGTTACATGAAATATAAACGTTTAAGGTTTGTTTGTTTTAAGTTATACCCACCACGAGTATCGAAACCCGGTTTCTAGCGTTGTAAGTCCGCACACATACCGCTGTGCAACTGGGGGCAACGTTTAAGGTGCAGTGACGAGGAGGTTACTGTTAAAATTAAAGGGATCCGAAAGAGAGGTTTGTTATAAAACGTCAGAATACAATGAAATGAAACTACAAATAAAAGTTATTGTAAAAATAAAATGGTTTGTTATTCTCGTTGTAACTATTGTCTTAGATAACCCTTAAGTGTTTGACTGATTTATATATATATATATATATGATTGATCGGACCCCAACCAATGAAAGTCATAAGAGATACTGGAAGAGCATCTATTGATGTTTCTACTAAATGCGCTGTGTCCTAGATATATGTAATGAACATGGTGAAACCATTCTTAAGATAAAAAGAAATGTAGGTAACAATGCAGTAACCCTGAGAAAAACTAGCCTTGATTTGGGAAGACTTTTCATCAACAACAAAACAATATTTTGGGGATTTAAATGAATTTTTCGAAACAAGAGGTCAAACCCGAAACTTTTACAAATTTTTATATGAAAAGTTTGTTTACCGGAGTTTCTCTCACTTAAAGTTAACATCAGAGTATGGCAGTTTCTATACGCTCGACTCCTGATTTTAGGATTCACTTGTTTTGCAAATCAAACACGTGCTTGATTATTTTTCATTAACTTTATCAAGTTTTAGTTTTAATCTTTGTAACACATAAAATATCTATTCTGAAAACCACTTTGGAAAATAAGTTAACCTTCTTCATATAAATTTAAATACATTTCCAAGAGATTTAACATTTTCCAATTAAAATATCAAATCTATGCAATTAAAAGAACAATGTGCCTCTGTCAGTCCGTGCATGTATGCGTGCTAGTTCACATGGAAATCCAATATTCCTGTTGACTAATTGTACAGTGGTACTTTCACGTTTATACGAGAGCAAAAGTGAACGACGTTTAGCGTGCATTGTTCTATAGGAATGCAAAGCTACGATGTTTATAACATTAAATTTAAAAGCAATTATTTCAGTAACATAAACAAACAAGCAAGGAAACACATTGAGTTAATTTTTTTTTCCTTTCCGTGGCTTATAAGTAACGCAGTACCATTACACTTTAATACAAATTCCAACAGGCCTAAAGTTCAAATGCCTTTCGTATTTGAAGCAAGAGTTTACCCGCTATATAATCTACAACAATTAACCTTAATAGTCGCTGCCACAACTTCATTCAGTTTTGATGCTCTACAGCTAACACATTGCACGAAAAAAAATAATAAGAGGTTTCAGATGATATAAAAATGCGACTTGGGTATATATATATGCACACAAGAAATGTACAAAAAAAAACATGACGAGAGTTGATTTTTACATTTCTTGATATCATAAATTTAAAAATTCACTGTTTTATAACAATTTTATAATGTCATTTTATCAAGAGTTCGATCAAGAAAAAAATCTCAAGATCTTAGCCAAAAATGGCGATTATCCGAAAATACAAGGTTTTTATAAAACATAATGTTGTGAACAGAGATATATTTCGTCTATAGTCATCCCACGTTTTTTTACATCTCTTTACTTTAAACCTAAATACAACAACTACGTATTCTGCTTAGCAAATTTTTGTTTCATTCGTGTCCAACAACATAATACAACAAAGGCATCATCTAAAGGATTTGTCTACTTAAAACATATACCCTTATCATATATATAGCATTCAACCTGATAAAACTGTATATGTGGAAAAACTTTTGGGCTTTGGCTCATATGGCACAGCACACAGTGCTTTATGCGGGAAGTCGAAAATTCAATCCCGTCTATATCATTTTTTCTCCTGAACAATGTTCCTGTAGTCAAGTAATTTTAGTACATACATAACATGCGTAGCACAAGTTTATGCCCAAATTGAACAATATGTAATTGCCCCAATTTATAAAGCTAACTGAAATTTTATATGTAGTTTTCTACGTTCAAGAAATGATTTGGGAAAACAACATAGGTTGTTTCAATCGGAATTGTAGAAATTAAAGAAATTGTTGTCAATAATTTTATTGGAGCTTCCAAAAAAATTGACCTTAAAACTAAACCATACTTAGATTTCTTTTCTACCTAAATAACACAAACCTCTGGGTCAATTTTCATTTCTACTTCAGTTAAAACGATGATCGTACAGCCAGCTATTTTATTTAAATTACCTAACCATTTAGTTTGATAAGATTATAAATATTCAAATAATAATAAACGATTTTGGGGTTAAAGAAAATAAATCTATTTTACGTAAACTTCTATATTTAAATCATTATGGAATAACCAACTTAGTTCTAACTTTATTTCAATACGGTGCTCACAAAAAATTCGCGTTTTTTGTAAGCCTTGTGGTTAGGGCGCTCGGCTTGTAATCCGCGAATCGTGGGTTCGAATCCCATCACCGAATAGACTTCACTTTCAACCAAAGGGGGTGTTATAAGAGTAACAGTCAACACCATTATTCGATTAGAGCAGCCCAAACATTAGTGGTGGGTGGCGTTAGCTAGCCACCATCCCTCCGACTTATCACTTTTAAATTCGTGTAGCTTTAAGCGAAATTCAACAACAGAAAAGAACAGTTATTCCATTACGATAGATTACGGAAACTGTAAAAAATTGTTAACGATTTTTGGTAAAGGTTAAAAATCTTTTAATAACCATTTTCGTTAGAAATCAATATTATAAATTAATGGTAGGTTCCCCGATTGGGGCAAATTACATCACCTGTCTTACCAGTTTTTAATGTTTATATTTATGAAAAATATGTTCACGAAAATAAATCTAATTTTGATATAGTTGCTTTAATATACAGTACGACAATCTAGTCACGTACCCAGTACGATTAATACGTCAACGATACTCTCGACTAGCCCAATAATGACAAGTAACGAGTAATCTATAGAACTGTTTATTAACGCAAAGACGAATAACACAAGACAGTGCATAAATACGAAACGGGCGACATTCACACACGAAGCAGGAAATCCAATCAGATACCGGTAAATTAAATTGTACATGGTAATACCTACTGAAGTGTTAGTAATGAGGACTACTAACCCATAACTCCTCTCTTAAGTTGGCAGTTAAGTATTTATATACCGCAGTTCAGCATGCGTCGATGCCTCACGTGTACAGTTATTAACATAACACTATGTCACAAGTCAATCAACGATAAATACTTTGTACAACCAATATAACGTGACTGTTTAGTTACATCATACTCTGTAGTTTAAGCTTTGGCAAGGTGATTGCACAAAATGTAAGTAGGAAACCTGTAGGAACGTTTAATTATAACCTAGCTAAATTTTTAGCCTGGATATCGAGACTTTATGCATTACAGGGAGAATGTGTTATAAAAAATACAGAACATTTTACCAAGCTATTAGGTACGTTCAATCCTTGTAGTTTTTTAGTTAATTTTGATGTTGTTTCATTATTTACACAAGTACCAATCAATGAATCTATTGATTATGATCTTTCTTGTTTTATACGAAATGAAAATCCAAGAACACAACTTTCTCCATACGTTTTAAACCAATGTTAATTTTTACAACAACACAAACTGTATTTCAACTTAATGAGGAATTTTATGATGAGATTGAGAGAATAATTATGGTCAGTTTATTAGCACCTTTCTTCCTGACATCTTTATCAACATGTTGGATTATAAAATTAAAAGTACGGTTAACCTAGGATTATGTTTTTTGTCAGATATGTTGGCGTTACACTTGCTGACTTCGTTTCTGGACAAATGGTTGAACAATTTTTAATACTTTTAAATTCACTACATCCTAATATCAAATTTACCCATGATAATGCGAATAAGGGTGAGTTATCCTTTCTCAATATCATGGTTAGTAGGGTAAATAAATGGCTCAGTGTAGAATTTACGGACTGTAATACTATCTATATAGGGGAGACTGGTAGAAATTGATATACTGGAATAGCTGAACATGAACATATATCCGTCACATATCTACTAACATTTTAAAGATACAGAACATCGTAATGAAAATAAAATTACTAAACTTGTTTGTCGAGAACCTATTATAAATAAACGTAAAATAAAAGAAGCAGTTTTAATAAAAGAATACAAACCTCTAATAAATATAACACAAGGAGTAGGCTTATACTTATGCTAGCTCAGGGTTATGTGGTTGACGTCACCAAGTGTGGTGTGCAGTTGTGCAGAGTACCTGATGATGGCACGTTAACAGTGGCGAAACGTTGTTTTTAAATCTTGCATTTTTTTTTCGGTCCCACTTTAGCTGTTTTTCAATTTTGAAACATATGACTTGTCATTTATGAAACAGGCCGTGCTTATCCAATTTTTTTAGTTGACAGTTAAATGGAGTTTGAAATATTGGCGGAGACATTCTACTTTGTTTTTAACCTCTACAACTTTGGTTATTTTCCTAGTGTCTAACTTACTTGAATGGGTTGGAATTTCATCACGAGGAGATACATTTTTACTGATCAACCCAATAGTATTTTTGTTTTCAGTTAAGAGTAGCCACTTTCCCACAACTGGCTGCAAACGGTTGCAGGAAGGTGGCAACGATGTGGGATTTTGTGAGCTTGAGCATCTACATCTGCTTTTCACATCAGTTTAGGAGGTATGTGAAGGGAGGTTAAGTCTGGTATATCATGTATAGCCACTGCTATATGAGTCCTATTTCCCAAACACCTGCAAAAACAGCATACGTTTTAGATTTTACCACCATGTAACTTGTAACCCAGTGTTACGTCATTCTGTTGCTGCGATTTCTTGAATTTCTTTTGAAAAGTTTTTATTTTCCTTAATTTAATAATTATATCAATATATTGCTAGTTTGATAGGTTATATGTGTTGGTATTATTGATATAATTCCAAACAAGCGAATTAATCAACGAATATACATTCTATGCAGTAGGTTTGACTAACATCACATGCAATATCGGTTAATTAATTACTTCTATGACTGAATTAAAATATATTTTTGTTTTTATATCGAATGAAGAACAAGATATGTATTAATCTATCCGATAACTTTCCTTTTCACTTATTATTACCATCAAAATTCGGATTTGTATGAATATAACAAACCCCGTAAAGATCAGTTCTCGAATTGTTTGCATACAATGGAGGTTATCTGTTATTTATTAACAAGTATAAGCAAATTTAAATTTCATAAAACAGATAGGGATCGACATATATGTAACCTATCTAGCTATAGTAATATAGAAAATTTTAATGCTACAAAAAATATTGAAGCAAGAAAATCAAACTACAGAAACTGAGGTACCTAAAATTTAATATATATGTATATATATACAGTATATATCCCTACTTTGTATATATATATATACAGTATATATCCCTACTTTGTATATATATATATATACAGTATATACTCCCTACTTTGTATATATATATATA
>NW_013666857.1:120776-121634 GCF_000517525.1 Limulus polyphemus | reverse complement strand
ATATATATATATACAGTATATATCCCTACTTTGTATATATATATATACAGTATATATCCCTACTTTGTATATATATATATACAGTATATATCCCTACTTTAACAAATTACTGTAATTATGTTAGTCTGAGGCAAAATGGGAATATATCCTTTTTGGTACCGGGAATGAATCATTGGGGCCCCAGACGGAAGACTTCTGTGAAAGAATTAGAACCATAAGGTTCGTTATTTTTTCTGTACGCTTATATGGAAAAGTCACTTACATACTTACTTAGATGAAAATTTGTTGAAATAGTGGAATTTTCATTCACTCCATTAACACGTTTATGGCGATTGAGGCGGCTTTAAAAGTACAATAATATTTTGTTTTGCTCAGCCAATACTGTGAATTAGTCATTGTTAATATTCAAACATTTTAAAGATGGTTTTAAACGGTGCGATTTTTGTGGTCGTCATCTTATTTCATCGTGATCCCTATTATTAAGTATTACCGTACTTAATGATAAGCTATTGAGTTTTGCTTTGCTATAAACATATAGCCTATTTGTTTCAAGGAATTATTTAAAGGATTCAATACAGAGCGTTGGAAGTTATTATGTGCAAGAATCCGATTTACACGATCGTAGTTGCAGATGTTTTAAAATGTGTTTATCAAAAATGATTTATGTCTCTTATGTTATACCAAGACCAGAAGCAGCGAAAGAGAGAACAAATCCTGATATTAATGATATTGATGAAACACATAACTATGTAACCTGATACACTCTCTTCAGTTCGATCATTGCGGCTTTTCATATTTTGTCTTTAGTTTGTTTGTTTTTGAATTTCGCGCAAAGCTACACGAGGGCTATCTGCGCTA
>NW_013666857.1:102978-120082 GCF_000517525.1 Limulus polyphemus | reverse complement strand
AGTGTGATAGGGATTCGAACCTGCAACCCATAGATTGCGAGTCGAGCGCCCTAACCATCTGGCTATGCCGGGCCGGAACAAGATCTAATAAAAAAGTTTCCAGAGTTCGGTGGAAATCTTAAAAAGCAGTTAGAGTGATTAGTTTGTATATATTTAGCGAAGGTGACTATAACTGAGCTTCTGCGAAATCTGGCTCTTTAATTAAGCTGTAAAATTATCGATGGGATCCGTTTGCTTTTCAAATATAATATTTTAAATTATTTATACATCAAATAATTTTTGCTTAAATGGATTTGGTTATTACAGGGACCTTAATAAAATACAAATCATATGATAAAACCTTTAAAAAATTCTAATAACATCGTTATAGGAAATATTTTTTAATATTTAATTTAGATGCTCGCTAGATGACATGTGTCGTTCTAGAAGTTTTCTGAATGTCTAATTCTGATGTGAGGTTTCGAATCTTCTGGAGGTATGAGGAAAACAAGTATTGTATAAAACACCAAATAGAGTGGGTTGGAGAGTTAGAAAGACAGGGAGTTAGTTAATCAGAGATTAGGAAACACTGGAAAGAAAAACATGAAAGAAAGAGGACATTAAAAGATGATCGAGAAGAAAGAGATAGGAAATTAGAAGGAAGAAACGGGAAGTTAAAGGAAGACCTAAAAGAAGATCAAGACGCAGGAGATAAAAGTTAAGAAAGGCATAAAGTTTAGAGAAGGCTTAAGAACAAAAATGTATTTATTTGCTATTGAAGACAAAACTGAAGAGGCTATTAAAGATGTGCAAAAAAGATAATAACAGCAAAATCGAAGTGGTACAAAAGCATATCAGTGAAATACAAAAGGTTCTCAATGAAATACAAAAAATAGATCAATTGAGTATGGAAAGATTACAATAGCAAAATTAATGAGTCATAAACGGACATCGATAACTGAGTAATATATCAGGAAAATGAATTTGTAAACGTAAGAACCGACTCATCCAATTTTTTCTCTGCATCTATCTGAGAATTTCAACCCAACATACCATTAACTGTAAAAAATGAAAAGGAGAATTCATCTAGCCTACATCTGTTAACACTGTGTTGTACCAACTATGACTGCAGAATCCTCCTGGACTGACTGCTTCAGGTATATCACTAATCATTAAGCCCAGAATTTAGCTGGTTAGTTCAACAACATTGCCCAGTTGAGAAACCAACAGATGATGATGGGGAAAATACCGTGGAAGGAATATCTGGTTCGTTTGAAATCATTTACAAAGTGAAATAGTGGCGAATATGGTGTAGTTGGAATACTATTATTATACGCTTTTATAATTCTCGAAAATCTCTAAGGGACTAGATAAAGAGTGTAGTGTTAAAAAATATAATAGGCCTAACACTAATGTCTTATGACAAGTTTATTTAAATTTCAGCAATGGCTTTAAATGCTATGATGTACACAAAACTTGGATGAAAGTACTTCACTGCTAAAGTTACAAACAGAGTTTTCCTAAGGATACTTTTCAACTGCACAATAATATTTTAACTTCATAATTTTTAATACATGACGTTTTATTGCACCTCGTATATACAGGCCTACTAACAAATGATCCAAAAAAATGAAAAATATCCTAGTAAACGCATATGTTTAACATTTCTGGTATGGAATTTTGTAATTCAAATATGTTTTTTTTTATATCGATCCAATTTAACTTATTTATATAAGTAAATTTTCAACTACACAAATAGTTGTACAGGTGCACAATTTGTGATTAACTGCACACTAGGAAAACCCCTGGTGCCAAAGAAAACAAGTTACTATAATATCGTGTTACTTTCTTTTATTTCGTGCAAAGCTACACAACGGGCTATCTACATTCTTCCCATCACGGGGAACAAGCACTTTAATTTAGCGTTATAAGTTCGTGAACCTCTGACCCACCGAGGGTGATTATGGTCTTTACATACAAATTTTATATATAAATATACACAACTACACACTAATGAATTTTACTTCAACTTTGATCTGTTATTATTAATATTTCATAATTTGTTGCACCGCGTTTATTATTTCATGGTCACAATTACTTCAAGTCAAAACTGGCCACCACTTCAAAGAAACTACATTTGCAGTTCTAAATGCGATCGTCTTACAGAACTATATTATAGTAACCCTTTTTTATGTCATGCCTTTATGATACTTCGGACCTGTCATGGTCTGATGGTTAGGGCACTGGACTCACAAACCTCGAATCGCGAGTTCGGATCCATTCCCTCTACATGCTTGCCCTTGCAACCGTGGGGGTGATATAATGTGTGAGTCAAATCAACTTTTCATTGGTAAAAGAGTAGCCCAAGAGCTGGCGGTGGGTGGATTTGACTAGCTGTCTACCTTCTAGTCTATCACTTCTAAACTAACGATGTTTAGCGCAGATAGCCCTCGAGTAACTTTGCACGAAATTCCTAAAATAAACAAACTTGATATAGATTTGACGTCGAGGAACCTAACTTTAAAAAATTAAAAGTTTGGAGACAGCTTGAATGTGTAATGAAGAAAACTGAAGCTTCGACAAGTCTAATAAATTATCAATAAACAGTTTAAGCAGTAATCTAACACATTTTTCAAATAAACACGTGATGAATATGAGAGATATCAGTCAACTAGATGGGTGACATGATGTCCTGCATTTGTAAACAAGTTATACGTGTTTCCTGTACTTCATTATTATTGTTTTATTTCCAGGGTGATGTGGCTGACGGGATGTATTTTGTGGAGGAAGGGATGGTTCGAATCGTCATGCAGTCAGACGTAAGAAACAAAACTATTTTATTGAATTTAAAAACTCATTTTAATTTGATTTGTTAAAACGTATATCACATGAACTCTTAGAAGTTAAAGGTTACTTGAAATAATTTGATGAAAGTTAAACGTTTTTTTTTTAATTTGTTTATTTGTAATTTCAACTTTTAATACAGCTAAGCTTGTCACTAGAATGTTGGTGTAAGTTCTAAAACTTTTCAACGCAAGATGCCGACTCTAAACTTTATATAGCAAGGAAATATAACTCTTGAGTTTATGAGTCAATTGTGAATACCTTAGATCCAGCATTTTATTATAAGACATGCCCATAAGAAGCTAAATAATTTTGAATCATTTGATCGCGCTAGTACAAAATAAAAAAAAGTGGTTGCTATTATGGAATAAGCTAGACAGTGTGATGTTTTGTTTTGTATCAAATTTACAACAAAGTGTACAGTTTAATATGAAATTGTACATTTTTCATAGTCAGACGAAGAGAAAGAGCTGTTACGTTTAACTAAAGGACAATATTTTGGAGGTATGGTGAAACAAAATTAGTTGCATTTTCTGTAGTTCATTTATTGTAGTTATAGACAAGCCTTAGATTTTTCTATAATTTCGTCAAGACCCTTGGTAAAAAAAAAAGTAATCCTTTAGCTCAGTATACGTAAGATAAGGTACTTAAGCTTGTATTTAAACTACTAAACTTTTAGTTGTTTAGATTTTTTTACTCGTGTTTACGCTACCCCCCCCCTTTCTGAAATTTGAGAACAAAATTATTACTAAAAGTATTCAGTGAAGAAAATTTACAAACAAGAGAAATAAACCAAAGAAACCAAGTTTGTGAAAAAGTACATACTTATTTTTTTTCTATATCTAAGAAACGTTTGTTCAGATTATACGTTGAGAGTATTGCTTGGTCCTAATGAATGTTAAAAAGTAACTTTGTAAGCAAACACATATGGATGAAACTCTAACTAACTGAGACAAATTCCTTCTGTAATAAATAACACAGGACTGCGATGGTTTTATTGTCTTGAAATGTTTACATGTTCAACAGTAATTTCTGTACGCTGAATTAAAAAATATCCATTTTTCTGCATCACGTACAGATTTTTCACAAAACGTCATAATGCAATACATAAAAGAAAGACTACAACACGTAGTTTTGAAACTAAAAGAAGTAGATTTCATGCATATTTGTTTGACATCAATGTTCTTCCCTTTTCTTCAGTTTGTTTGCATTTTTCTTAACAAACATAATATTAAAAATGTCCATTGTAGTAAATAAATAATAAGATGTTTTTTCTTCCCGATTTAAAAAAAAACCAGTACGTGATAGAAAAAATGAATATTATTTTCGAAGTCTGCGTTGCTTAATTATGGAAAATCCGTTATTAAAACCAAAACAACGTTTATGAAGTTTAAATTCGCAGGCCTGTGTTTTTGATTAGCTCACCATTACTTCACCATTTGTGAAATGGAATGTTTGAAATTGTTTTTGTTATCATTTTATTCTCTAAACAAGTGGTCCTCAAACTGTTTAGATAGTGGCTCCTTTATAATTGTTTATGGTACTTTATCCCTCCCCCACTCCCAAATCATACGCACAAATAAAAAATATCTAAAACGCCATTATTTCTTAGTCTAAGTATATATGTATATAACCAAATTAATGCGCCACATGTTCAAACAGATCTGCATCTGAGTATACAGTAATGTAACTTTTATGTGAGAAATTACTTATAAGACTTACAAGTAACAGTTTAAACGCCGAAAACAGATGAAACATTGGAAACCAATAATCCTAACTTTTAAGATAAAAATCACCTAACCTGTAGATGCTTTTATCCACCATATTTATTTTAATTTGTTGAATTTGGGTTCATTATCATAGGGCTGAAAAATATAATTTAAAGGCTACAGTTTGCCTCTAAGAATTTGCTGCCCACGGCCTTTGTCCAATGCCAGAACTCTTCAGTTGGGCTGGACAGTAAAAGATAATTTTTTTAGCTTTTATTTAGTTGGTCATTTCATCCCAGCCTGGAGGCTGGTGGACCATCCAAAGGTTATTCCCTCTCTTCAGCCATAAAGTTTGATAAAGGATGCATGTACAATGGTCATGTAGGAGAAACAAGCCAACTTCAGGAAGGATAATGTAAAGTGGTTTGTTTGGATAGGGAGCACCATTATGGGCAGGGCCCTTCTTCAGAAGAGACATGAATTATAAGTTGAAAAGATGTTCAGTAGAAAGTGTGACCTTCCTCGGGCGATGAATATTATCATGTAGTACGTTCAAAAAGATGTCGTAATGCTGAAGCATACAGATGGTGATGAATTTAGTGCAGAGAGTATGCATATTCATCATCTTCATGGCGCGGTTCCAAAAAGGGTTGGTTTGCAAACAAAAAAAAACAACAAAAAAAAAACAGATGTCGAGAAACAGGAATTTCAAAAACTGCCACGACGGTATCTGGTCATCCAGAGTCCATAAAATGACAGAAGTGAAAGTGTGTGTTAATTCTGTAATAATTGGCCTACATGTGCAGTTGAAAAACTCAACTGCCCTTCTGCATAATAAGTGTTATTACAAAACAAATGAGCACTGAAAGGATAGTATGTTTTGTAAAGTGAGTGTAATGAATTCAAGAACACCTTTTAATATGAGAGGCTAAGTGAGATAGTTTGAGGGCAGCGTGAGCAGGTCAGTAGTACTGATGGGAACAGCAGCAGTGAGGTCGTCAGGTGTTAGTATAGACCTTCCCCAGTATTTATAAGTTGGGTGATTAAAATGATAAGTATAGCAAAAAGGGATGAGTCCAATTGGGTGCAAAGATGGGCGATATGAGGACCACTGCAATTAGAACAAACTGATTAGAACGAGAGTTATACTTGAGATTACTCTCACAATATAAAGGTTGGGAAGGAGCGAACTGGAAGTTTCTACACAATGTCTCTGTTTGAAAATGGAAGTTCCTTGAAACAGAAGATGATCTATGACATCTCTGTTATTATCCAATATATGAACAATATAAGTGAACCTCTTTTAGTTTCGAATACGTATCATCACTTGAAGAACTATGATCTTGTCTTCATGTAGTTGATATAGCATGTCTTCTTCACTAATGAAGGGATTCATACCAAGTATTACGCATGACAACATAGGACATCGATGTCAGGAGGGCTGGATTTTAGTAGCAAGGGTGTCTAGCTTACTGCTTGTTGTGCAAGAATTTAGATTAGATTTTATGGGTAAAGATGTCGTAATGATTAGGCTTGTGAGTCTTGAAGAAAACGCTGTTTCGATTAGGCATAATTTGAAGGATATCTGCTGAAATCAGTATTTGGAAAACTCCTAGTAAAGAGCATATGAGGTGTAGAATTTTAAGTCAGTGTAAGGCAACAATAATTCATAATTTGGCGAGGAAGGGCTAATATCGAACGGAGCTGAAGTTGTTTGAGGGTTTAACGTGGAGTTGTTCAAGAAAGAGGGGGTTGTATTAGAAGTGGCAGTTAGTGACAGGATAGGTGAATAAACAGGAGGCTGAGATGTTCATGCACCATAGGTTGATGAATGGAAGATGGTGGAAGAAGAAACTATAAGTTAACCAGTATCTGCTAAAGCAACCTATAAGGAAGAAATACTAGATGATTTTGACTTCTTGGTGTTTGTACTAGATCAGAAATGTTGTGTAGGTTGAGTACGACTATGTGACAAACTCTGTAGGTCCGCTATGTTCTGAAGGTCGATCGCAGCCGATAAGCAGTGCATCCAAGAACATAAACAATGTAGTGTTTAACACCCAAACAGTATAAAGATACTAAATGAACCGAATTAATAAATAATATAACAAAAGGAGACTCGGCAAAGAATATAAATACTATGCTTTGTCTCAATAACCGACAAAGTTTTATATCCAAAAAGTTAGCCTTATATATGAAGTATAAGGCTAAAAGTTACAACTTAAACGCGAAAAGCTGTTGAAGCATTGGAAAGCATGAGGCTTAACCTTTGAGCTAAGGCACTGCCCAGGAAGTATTTCCTTTAATACGAGAATTCATCAGCTAGGCTGTACTATGAAAGACAAAACATTTTATTAATCATCATTTCATTCCAACCCGTTGGTTGATAAACCATCAGAGGGTTATACTCTTTCTTCAACCATGAGAGAAGTTTGATAATGCATATATAATGACTGGATAGGAGAAATAAACGACAAAGAAAGAAAGGAGAGTGCAGAAAGTGGGTGTACAGGAATATTTAATGGAGCCATCAAAGTTTCGAGGTGTAAGTAGCCAGTTTCAGGAAGAATATGGTGGTAAGTTTGATGTTGATCTCCTTCTGGAAGATACGTGAAGCATAAATTTAAAAAGTATTCACTATGGTCTTTCTTGGGCAATGAATATTACCATGTAGTAAGTCCAAAAGATTCCATGACCATGAAATAAAAATTGTTAATGAATTTTTTCGCTTACAGTATATAAGTGTATAAGAATATGCAGGAAATGAATGTAAGCCTAAAGATTCTTGTTGGGAGTAAGTAACTTAATATGAAAGGCTAATTGAAGTACATGGTAACCCAAAAGCCTGTAACTGACTGTAATAAAATGAGGGAGTAAGGATCTAGTCTGTATACCTACACATCAGACAAAATAGAACAAAGACGTTATAATGTGTAAAGACTTAATGGAATATTTAATCTCTAGAGGGTTCCTGTCAAACACTAGATGAGTTGAAGGCATTCAGCGACTTTCTGCCAAATAAGTTGACATTTGTGTGGTATTCATGAAAAACGAAACCCAAAATTTGACCTTATTAGAGAGCTGCATTTAAACTTTATCTATGGTAACATTAAAAGGAACTGGTTGCGACAAAGGTTTTTTTTCTGCAATTATATATGTTGTATAATACTTTAAAGGTTAAAGTTTAAACGCCGAAAGCTGGCAAAGCATTGAAAATCCATTTGTGATAAACATCGCGTAAATAAGTTAGGAGTAAAAAAAAACAAATATCATTACAGATCTATATTTTCTACTTACAAGTAGAAAACTTTTGTCTCTCGTCGTCTAGCCCAAATGACAACTTCTGATATTGAAAATAATATAGCCTTTGGATATTGACTTGTGTAAGACAAAGAATAGAGCAAATTTTACATACTTCTGATGTGGAGTACGAAATGGATAAATGAAGAGGAACGTGGGAAAGGAAACACATTTGTAGTTTATGTGATTCTAATCATAAATGTTAGATTTTGATTACGTATGAGTAAGAAAGGCACGTTTGCTTATAGGAACACAGAAATTCAATCCAGGGCTTGATAAATGACTTACAACACCAGGTGAAAAAAGACTTGTCCATTAATGTACAAACTAAAGAAAAAAAACTTTACTCAAACAGCGCTACATAGAGGTTTTTGTTGTGTCAAAATACGTCAGCAGTAATCTTTGCCTTATCTTACAAATGCAGAAAAAAGTATACGGTAACTAGACGTATTACTTCTTTCATGATCCTCCTTACACCATCCTAGGGTACTATACTCGCCCCTCAGTTTGAGAACCATTGCACTAAGCTACTTACAACAAGTAACAGACGAGACATTAACGTTTCAATCTGAAAGACAGAAAAAAGTAATAAAAAACTCATATAATCAAATATTAATACAATATGAAAAAATACATTGTATCGAAATGCTTGGACGTCATAAACGACAAATAATAGTCACATTACTTGAAAAAAGGAAAGTAAACGAGATTTATAAAGATTTTACTGGTGAAATTGTTTCTTCCAGAGCTTGCCCTTGTTACCCACAAGCCTCGAGCAGCATCCGCTTTCGCAATAGGAAGTGTTCGATTAGCTTGTGAGTATATCTGTAACTTACAATACCTTGAATTGGTGTAATCTTTCTTTATATACTATTTTCTGATTAGAAGAGAAAGTGAAATAACCGAGCTTTAGCGGAATATAACAGTTTGTTGTTTTACTTGCTTTACAAGTGCTTAATATGTTTACTTGATTCAGAATTACTAAAGGAGTTTCAAGTGAAGTATCCTGAGATTTGTCAAATATCACATTCTGATTATCGGAGTAATTAGATTTTAAGCTAAAGGTGTCTCAAATGAATTAGTGTGTTGTAATAAAAACAATAACATCTTAAAAGTTACGTTAATGTTCTATAAATATCTCAAATATTTACAAACTTAAACAAATTTAAACAATATTTCTTTATATTTCAAGTTCTGGATGTTCTAGCCTTCGAGAGGCTGCTCGGACCCTGTATGGATATCATAAAACGAAACATTGATCAATACGAAGAACAACTTATTAATGTGTTTGGATCGAAAAATGATATCAGCGACCTGCGGTGAGCTGTCTTCAACGGGGAATGATGAACTCTCCTCTTCTTCCTTGCTCCTTGCTCCTACATTCTTCTCATCTTTACTGAACTGTAAAGACGGGCTTTGTTAAACCTGATGCTATACTGTTAGGTGTTTGGTGTATTGCTCAGAATAGTCGTAATTTGTCGCTCATTTTTATGTTACACTTTCCACACGCACAGTAATAAGAAGATGAAGGTTAGTGTAGGAAGATTTGGTTAAGCGTCTGCAGTGAATATAAATATAGATTTATTACTCCTTTTTAAGCATTCACTTTATATATATTTTACGTTTGTACTTTCCTCTGCCATCAATCAGGTATTTGTTATGCACATTGTTCACTGGACGTTTCTTAAATTTGTATTTACTAATTAATTTTATAGGTAAACTGTGTATTCACAGGATAAGAGTTTAGTTCAGATTTGCTAAATGTCGACAAACCTATAGTTCTGTGTTAATACATATGAAGCTGTGTAAACCTTATTTCGTTTTAGACCCCTCGAAGTAACTGATCCACTTTACTGTTTCCCTACACGAGTTTCAAATCCGTTACTTCTGTTTAATATCAGGTAGAATGACTTACTTAATACTGAAGTCTATGAATAAGGTCAACTCTCTATCACCTGGCTAGTCTGTAAGTTTATTTAATATCACTTGAAGTAATTAAGAAGTAGGTCAGAGCAGCGTCTTTTAAAATGTAAAGACGTTTCACCGATGTTAGGATTTAAAGAAATGAAAACAGAAGTCATCACAACATTCCAGTCCTAAGTCTACTTAATTTAAGAAATATTCCATAATCACTATTTATAGCTAATCCCACTGAATAAAGTGTATTACAACACATCAATCCTAAATGTAATTAACCTCGGGAAAGAAAAACCTTATAACTACATTATTTTTTATTGGAACCTCATTAAATAGAATACAACAAAAAAGCAACCTTAAATTCATCTAATGTTGGAAAATAAACACCTCGTAACTAACTATTTATATTGGAACCCCACTAAAGAGGATACGTAAAAATCACATCAATCCTAAACTAATTTACGAAAATAAGTACCCCTTATATAATTACTACTTCTAGCAGATCTTCCCTGAAGAGCAAAACATCACAACAGAAACGAACCACAACACACCAATCTTGCGTCAATTTGATTAAAAAAAAAAAAAAAACAAAACACGCGTAACACAGAAACATTAATGTAATCTGAATAAGGAGAAAAATACACCTATCGTTCAAACTGTAACATTGAAAAAAAGTATTAAAAGACTTGAAACAAAACCCTTCTCAATAACATGAATAGACGAATACAGACCAAGTGCCTCAGAACCCGAAGATGAGACACACACACACTTCAGAAATAGATAAGGATAACACAATAACTCAACATAAAACATCTATGTGAACTTACAAGATAAGTAACATAAAGCATCTTCAATAACAATAATTACAATATTCTGACATCCATGAAATACAAGAAATAAAAATGCGAGCCGTACTAAACAATAACTTTAAGCTAATTTTTGTTAAATGACAAAAATAAGAACACGAGACTTGACAAACAACAGTTCCCTGGTTAATTAATATTATTATCAACGTCAAATTAATATGCGTCAAAATTATAATATTCAGAATCCTAACTTGTTACATACTAACACAGATATATTAACAACAGACAACAGAACCTATCAGCTAGCGCCAACTGTCCGTAATAAGGTGATATACATTAATCCAAAATTTTATGTTCAATTAATATATTCAAAAAACATTCGGAAACCAGGAGAGCTCACTGTTATTCACCAAGGAATATTCTTATTTACATTATCAATTTTTTATAATTTTTTTTTTGAAAAATGAGACTAGAAGTGTTCCACTAACTTCATTTTTTCTTGTTATATTTTTGTGTTAGATCCATTAATGACTGCTATGAATCTGTCAGAAAATAATCTATTTAATGCATGTTGTAAAGCTGTTAGCAAGCGTTTATTGACGCATATTTTGAATTAGACAGTAAATGATATATTGACGTCCGTTTTGAGCTTTTCAGAAAATGATGTATTTGTTTTTGTTCCAAACTGGGCACTGTAGGATTTGTTGTCATTTGACATTATTTTCTTGTCATCAACCCGAAGTTCTGTTGTGTTATTATAGTAGTATGCGAAGTGGATTAGATCATTACACACAAATATTGTTTTGTGTTCAGTAGTCAGACTTAGGTATTAGACTGCCCCATGTGACTCGTTTTCTATGTAGTTATCAAGAGTGTCTATTACACTTCGTTAACATTTTTAATTTTATTTGTTTCTTGTTAAGCACAAAGTTACACAATGAACTATCTGTGTTGTGTCCACCACGGGTATCGAAACCCAATTTCTAGCGTTATAAGCCCTTTAACTTACCGCTGAGCCACTTGGGGTGGGTAGCATTTTGAAGGTTGGAGTATTATAGCGTCGGTATGTCTTGTACAGAACACCACGATTTTAAACTTTTCATACAACAACGCCAAAAAAATAAGTAAATAAATAAAAGCGTCTCACGTGTGAGACATACAAATAAAGCTCAAGCACAGATTACAACATGGCACCTGCAAAATATATGAAACAATGTAATATTGATATGAACTGAAAAACACTTGTTATTATCCCATTGTTTCAGGAAAAACGACTTTTATCAGGTGCTTTAAAGCCGAAAAAAAGTGGACTAAATAAGGTTATCAGACGTGTTACTCTGATTTAGTCTATTTCAGAGCGGTTACAGTGTAACTCCGTATGAAAAACTTAAAGATATCGTAGTTTTTAACTCTGGAAATTTGGTAACCCTAGGAATGAACTGAAAGTTCTATTCCGTTATATCAAAATAATACATTGATATTAGAATACATGTTTAAAGAAAAAGTGGAAACTCAAGTTATAATAATTGGTATTGTTCTGTCCGAAACGTCATGTCAATGAAAAATGTTTCCGGATCATTTTGTCTATGTCATTATTACTTACCAAGCTGCTTTTTTCAATATTATTTTACTGTTACCCTCTCAACGGTAAAACGTAACCTATTAAGATAGCCAGTTTTCTGAAGGGATAAAATACACTATCTATCAGATTGAATTTTTATTTGCAAGCTTTACAGGTTAGAAGAAGAAAAACTTTAAGAAAATGGTATATGGGAACTCAAGTCCACATTCTCCGGCATCCAAAATATGTTGCTTTAAATGAATCATAATAATATAAAGAAATATATGTCGTAGCCTTGGGTTACCAGTATCTGCTCTTAATGTTTATATTCTAGGCTTACGAATAGAGGTTAAACCCTACAGCGTATCCATACTTGGTTGAACAGTGATTATAGAGTGCCGGACTGTGGATCTGCAGGTCTAACGTTCGTTTCCCGTTACAAATGACAATATAAAAAACATGCTCCGCAGTTTGGGGCTGTTATAGCATGATAAAAGTGACGATCCAATCCCACTCTTTAGTCACGCAAGAGTAGCTAACGAGTTTGCAGAGGGTGTTGTTGACTTAACTACTTTTCATCTAACCTATCGATCAAGAATTATAATCGGCTAGCGCAGAAAGCCCTTGAGTATCTTTACAGCGAATATCCGAAACAAAAAAACAAGTATCCTGACTTCTGTGTGGGTCCTACATTCGTAGCTACCGCTGTTACAAAGGTATATTTTAACCCTTACCACATTGTAGTTTTGATCCTATTATTTCACTTGGCTATCTTTTGATATTTTTGTTGTGTGTAAAGATGTTTTAGAATGATGTGACAGGTAAACAGACGCCGTTATTACGTTGTCTTATCTACAAATTTTTAAATCAGCGTAACTGTTATTTACTATAAGATTCACAAGAGACAGGGGAATCTCAAACGTAACGTCCCCTGTTTGAATATTGCTAATCATAGTAAAGTAATAGCGTATTGTGAGTCTAAGGTAATAATGTTATAAGATATCTTAGATCAAGCGATTTGAAGTGTCAAGTAAAAAACTTCAAAACATTTTTTTCGTTTCAAATCATATTTTCCAATAAGTTGGAGTTATACGACTGTTTAAGTCAAATGTTCATTAATAATACAATAATAACGAGTAAACAGATATGTCATAGTTGTCGGAAGTTTATTGTAAATGAATGGTTGGTGTTAAAAATATGTACTTAATAACCAATGTTGAAAATTAAAATATTGTTCAATTTAGTGAAAAATGTGTGTTATTGTTGTATATAACGAGTTGAATGTGATACATCGCAAGCTTGAATACTCGGTAAATCCATTATAGTAGCCTGTTGCTGATATTAATTCGAAACTTCAAACAAGGCTGAATTTTAAACAAAAGCCCAACGAGGTTCAAGATTTCTGCGGTTCAACAGATGTAAAAACTCTGCCGAGCAAATGTAGCCTAGTCAGCAAATAGAAAACCTCTGACGACCGAATGTAACCTCGTCAAGAGATGTAAAAACTCTGCCGACATAATATAACCTCGTTGATAGCAATCTGAGGGGAAAATAGATCAAATACTGGTTGAAGCGTTTTGATTGGACACGCTTGTTACACCTCCAAGATCTTGTCACTTAGAGAAATCATCAACATACTTTATGTTACATTACTGTAACGTACTTGGATATTTTACATCAACGTCTTTAAAGTTTTTTTTTAATCACATACCGTGCTCTGATGTTGTCATTTTACAAAGATAAAAAAAAATTCTTTTGTTTCAGAAATATTTCTTGAAAGGCAAATCCTTGCAGCCTAATTACCTGCAGAACGATATAATTGTATAACAGTTTCTAAAAGGTTAAACCCTCGTAGCCAAGTTACTGATCTGTACATCTGTTTTTAGAAAGGCAAAACCCCTATCCAGGTTACTAATCTGTATCCCTGTTTCTAGAAAGGCGAACCCTTGTTGCCAAGTTACTAATCTGTACTATAATTTCTAGGAAGGTTAACCCTTGTAACCAGGTTACGAGTGTTTATCCAGTAAATAGATTAGGATGTTCTATCCTTGTTTCTAGAAAGGTGAAACCCTGTAGAATATGCATATACAAATTAATATGCTATAATGAAATCTACTAATTTTCAGTGTGCAAGAAATGAGGATGGATTATACGTGAACTCCCCCTCTCCTTGTCCAAAAATAGTCATTAAATCTTTTCTTCGTTTTTTTTTCGACAGATGGCAGCACGTTTATTACTTGTTAGAACGATTTTTTTTCTTTTTTATTATTTGTTTAAACTACCTTCTTCACTCATTGTCTGCAGAAATAAGTAAATGTCTGTTAATAAAAACAAAACTTTTTTTATACAAATTATCTGTATTGGGTTCTATAAAACGAGGCTTAAAATGTACTTCTAACTACAACAAAACATCTAAGTTCGATCAAGTATTTTGTTTTTTGAATTTGAATTCAGTCTCTAATGTGACAGTGCTGTTCATGAACAAATCTGCTAGAATATGGAGATACAGAGTCACTTGTGCAAAATCTGGTTAAACACAAAATAATTTTTGTTTTCATAATTAACCGAAAAAATATCGCTTTGTCTACAAGAAGTGTGTATTTTTTGTACAGGGAGTCCTTCTAATGGCGACATTTTATATACAGAATATTTGTATAGACAATAATGTGTAAAGTCAATCAACTTACAACATTCAAGCACTTTTTTGTGTAGAATATATCTTTATTGTGGTGTTTTTAAATTATCTGAGTTACAAACGTTCCACTAATTTGTACAGAATATATCCATTCTACAGCATTTGAATTCATTCAGGCTACAACGTTCCATTATTTTATATACATAATATATCTTTACTTTAGTTTTTGAAGTCATTCTGCTTACATTGTTTAGACACTTTACGTGGATAATATATCTCATCAAAAACACCTTAGGTGTGAAAAAAAAATGTGGCTAAAAAAGGATTGAATGTGCGACTTAAGGGAATGAAATCACAATTGGCGGCCAAACTGGTAGCTACACTTATAGCATTAATAATAATAATTTTACAGCAAATATTCATTCATTAGTTAGCCATAAATATTATGACTTTTTGTCAATACACACCAACAAAACTACAGCAAGTAAGAAAATGACACTAGAATGTAACCATCATTAGCTTTAGGATCATAACCCTATTATTCGGAAGAGACCTATAACTTACAGAACCAACCAGATTCTTTAAAGTATACGGTGGAAATTTTTATTCCCTAAAACAATATTAATAACTTCCTTCATAGTAGCGCCATGGCAACTAGATTAACATTTTCTTGTTATCACCCACATACTCTTGGTACAGCAGTATCAAGCATCATTATTTACGTTAATATCACGTGACGCTAAACATTCTTTAATAAGATGAATTTCATACAATTAGTAAATTTGTGCTTAAAAGTTGGCAATGAATAATAACCGTCCACCCGTATGATTCTTTTGAAAACTTGAACTGTTAATCTAGTTTGCTTGGCCTAACCAATATATATTCATCTGCACTGCTTTCACCATAGAGTTTTGTTGCTCTAAATCAGCCGTCTTTAAACCGAATGACAAAAACTAAAAACGGTCCACCTTTACTCTTAGGTGAAACTCTATTAAAATTTTAGACCAATAGCTCACGAGACTTTTAGCGTAGGCATGCGCAATAATTTTGGTCAAATTTGAGCGGCTTTTTGTTGGTTTGTTTAAAATTTGGTGCAAAACTACACGAGGGCTATCTACGCTAGCCATCCCTAATTTAGCAGTGTAAGACTAGAGGGAAGGCAGCTAGTCATCACCACCCACCGCCAACTCTTGGGTTACTCTTTTACCAACGAATAGTGGGATTGAATGTCACATAATAACGCCCCTACGGCTGAAAGGGCGAGGATGTTTGGTGTGACAGGGATTCGAACCCGCGACCCACAGATTGTGAGTCGAGCGCCCTAACCACCTGGCCATGCCGGGCCTGAGCGGCTTTTATTGAATGACTTTGCACATGTGGCTCATATTTCGACCAAATTTTCGATACGAAGAAAAATACTGTAAGAAATTCAATCAAAATTGAAGATTTTGAATCTCCTGTATACCTTAACGAATTGCCTTGAAATTTGGTATGCGAAGTAATAGTCCAGTATGGCACATCCGATGAAAATATGTGATAGTTTGGACTACCACAGTCCGAGCTACAGAAAGTGGAAAACTGATAAACTATCACTCCTGTTAATAACACACAGTACATCCTGCATATTGTTTTGGCCACACGAAATACTACCGTGTGTCTTGATTTTTACTTTGGTATTATAAAGTCACTGAAATTACAACGTTCTATTATTTTATCTGCATAAGGTATCTACAGTGTTATTTAAAGTCATTGGAGAGATAACACGCAAGTTGTTTTTTTTTCTCACATAATTATATTATATGTCATTAACATTTTATCATAATACTTTTATTCGAGTTAGCCTTTACTCATACACGAATGAAATACTCTTTATTTATATAACACAACATCACGAGGTTGAAAAATATTAACAACAAAAAGCTTCATATCGTACTAATTTGCAGATAGTTTGTATATATTACTTAGCTCTAAAGAACAACTTCTAAATCTTAGTTTTATAACGAAAAATACATCATCAGTAAAAATTATTTTTAGCCTGCCTTATTGTACAGACAGACGTGAAAGGACTCTTTTGTACCTTGCTTAATCCTCTTACTTGTTGGACAAATAAAATTCATTAATTCTGTAGTTGTGGTAGAAGTAATCATTTCGGTTTCTTTATCCATATAACTCTTGAACAATAATGTGTGGGGTCTGCTTTTGAATATTGACTGACTTAAGTGTATAGGACCATAAATTTTGACCCACGTAACTGGACAATACCATATAAATGTGTCGACGAGTGGGTTTTTAGATATTGACCGACATAACTGAATAGTATCATACCACTGCGTCGACAAGAAAGTTTTTAACT
>NW_013666857.1:97625-102066 GCF_000517525.1 Limulus polyphemus | reverse complement strand
GATATAACTCAACAGTACCACACAAATGTGTCAACGAGTGAATTTTTAAATCTTAACAGATATAACTCAACAGTACCACACAAATGTGTCAACGAGTGAATTTTTAAATCTTAACAGACATAACTCAACAGTACCACACAAATGTGTCAACGAGTGAATTTTTAAATCTTAACAGATATAACTCAACAGTACCACACAAATGTGTCAACGAGTGGCCTTTTAAATCTCAACCGATGACACTGAACAGTATCATATAAATGTATGCACTCTCCCTTAAATTTTACCTGACAGTAACTCAGCGACACTACATGAATGTATACAATGTGCTGCAATTTCTTTGCCAAAGTAAATGAACAACACCCTACGATTGTCCACAACCCTAAAGTCACTTACCCGAAGATCGTCATGTGATTTATGCAACTTTGTTTTAAATCCAAACTAATGAAACTAAAGAATACTATATAAGTGCAATGTGCTTTTAAATCTTGACCGAAGTAACTGTGATTGATTCAGCACTTTCCGCTCTACATATAGTTTCGTAGAATTCACAGAAAGTTTCGTCTTTCAACGACAAATAACGATCAAAGATAATCAAACAGCTTATTAAAAAAACAATTAATATATAATAAACTTCAAAAAGTTTATGCATTGTTTGGCATGCAACAAATTGGTTATATCCTTAAAATATTTTACTTTTTTCTCAAGTTTCAGAAATGAACATAAACACAAATATATTAAACTATATTATTGTCCAACTCCGATGATTGATTGTATCGAGTAATAATGTCAAACAGAGATTCTGAGGGTTATACTTAGAAGTTACACATTGAGTAGAAGAACACGAACATAAGAAAGCTTGTAGAAAACAAATATCTTATTTTTTAACGCAAACATGAACCAGAAGTCTATTAATTAAAGTATTAACATGGGAAAATGGTTTGACTAAGGTTTCAAAGGTTTACTGTAGACGTTTAAGAAGGGAACTGAATTAATTCCTGTTGTAATCACGATTACTTCGAAAAAGTTGTTAGCAGTAAAGAAAGTACTATTGCTATCTGGTGTTTAATAGTGCTGCTAAAAATAATTCTAAGGAAAGTCAGATGGATACCAGATAAGATAAGGTAAAGTTCATAGTCCTGAAAATAAAACTAATATGATATGAGACAATTTCTTATTTATCTGTGGGACAAGGTCTGTGTTAGTCGGACTGCATCCAATAGAGAAAAATCGACGGTAGATGGAGCTTCACTCGAATACTGCTGTTGACCTACACGTTTCGACTTTCTCCACGTAATGTAAAATATCGCAGTCCCTATAGCAGCGAAGATATAGCCAACCATCAGTGCAATTATTCCATTTATTAACATAGGATTTCCATCTCTGTCTGAAGGCATGTTCACTGCAAAATTCAACGCCAAACATATGTATCCCACTGTCACCCATATTACAGCGAAGATGAAGAAGAAGAGAATGAACTTCGATGTGATTATACAACTAACCCTCTTGCCGTTTTTATACAAGATTCCATATCCAGCTGATGAATAAACAACAACAGTTTTTTCATCTATTCTTATCAGCACCTGAAAAAAAAATCACTGAAAGTTAAAAAAATATTATATTTCTATATTCATCCAACAGAAACACAAGCAGTATGGACAGAGAAAGATTCTTCAGGAGAACAAGAAAGAAGAATAGTCAACTATTCGAAAGCGCTCGAGTTTTGGGTCTTATTTTAAGTCCCTGAGTTTTACTTCACTAACATGTGACTCTAGCGAGAATTTCCTCACCACAAAACTGTCTCTAGTGTTGTTACTCATCATTGCCAAAAAGATACCATTGTCATCTTTTCTGCTTCATACGTTCTGTAGTAGTAATGAAGTAGCATGTAACTTCATTAGTATGTCATTCATCGGTATATACAAAATATAATATAAAATATATATATATATATGGGTATATACGAATTCTGTGACAAAGCTTTATTTGGGTAACACATTACCCCAATTTTGTACAACTCAATGGAATAACTATTGTATCTTTCACACCACGATCTGCTTTACAACTAATATGAATTCTGTGTCCTAGCTTTATTTAAATAACTCCAGTGTTTTTAGGTCAAACTGGATATTTTTGGTACTGTTGGCTGTTTCACAACAATTAAAGCCTCTGTTACTGAGTTTTGTTTGAATAATGACTGCGGTGTTTTTAAAGCAGGCTGGATATTTTCGATACTCTTGACTGCTGTATAACTACTTGTTGTTTTGTTCACATTAAAATCTATGACAGAGAATTTAAAGCAGAATACGACTAGATTAATGCGTTAGTATCAGAGCGAACAACATATTTTCTTAATGCTGTTGTTTACATCACAATATGACTAGGAATTATATAGGATATATGAGACTTCAGTTTTTGTTGCTTACTGTTACTTGAAAGTGGTAACACAATCACAAATTATACTTAATGACGTGACACGTAGCAATTAAAATCACATGAATTTCCCCATCTTCAAATTTCTCATTAATCTTGTCCGCGTCATTATGTTTCAGTACTACCTTAGGGGTTCTTTCTTCGAGTTAATGAAAAATTTCAGACATTTTCTTACATTTGTAATGACTCAATTTTTACCGACTTTTGGATATGTGTATATGAAAGCATTATTTGAGATCAATAAAACTTGTAGCATGGCTCTTCATGTTTTAATTATTAAACACAATCCAGATTCTAATTATGCTCGCTTTCTTTTGAAAAAATTGTTTATAAATTCAGACGAAAATGTATAAAATTTTTTAAAAGTTATTTTCAAAAGTTTCTACCACAGTACAACAAAACGTATTTGGTATTTCATGACATGAACGGCTCCGATGAGTCAGCGGACTTACAACACTAAAATCCAGAGTTCGATTCCTCGTGGTGAACAAAGCACAGATAGCCCATTGGTTAGCTTCATCCAATGTATTTTTTTTATTATGGTATATAAAGTGTTATTACGACAAAGCGTTATCAGCAATTTGTTGGTTTTACGACATTACATTGGAATAAAACTGATCAAATTTATATGAAAAATTTCTTTTTTTTTCTTTTAGAATTTTCGCACAAGGATACATAACGTTCTTAATTTTGAACAGAATATTTTTGTAAACAAATAAATGAATAGTTTACGGAGTTGATGGTATAGCTATTCCGTGGCTTTTAAATAATTCTTTTCTAGAGGTTGGGGGACAATGTACGTCCTTTCTACTGAAACATCGGTCTTTATGGTGGATAATGCACGTTATATAGGGATTGGAGGAGAGTGCTTCACTCATTTGTGATCTGTGTTAATGTATTCAAAGCGATTTGGTGTGATACTCTTCTAGGTTAACACCAATATAGAAAACAGCTGCTCGGAAATTGATGACATACCTTTCTGTTTCTTCGTCGTGACATATTTCAACAAAAGGAAATTTCAAAACCTGACTTCTCTGTAATGTGTTTTGACTTTCTCAACGCTTTGAAAGGAACCTGAAATTTAACATAGAAGCAGTTGTCATATAATTTTGAAACCATAATATTTTTTTTTTCTACGGAACTATACATACACACACAGTTCACCGAATTAGCAGAACATATTATATTTATATAAATCAATAATGATGTATGATGTAATAATTCTGAACATGATAAAAATATAACTCATGACAGTCACATTGATACTTCATAAAAAAGATACGACAGTAGCATTAACACTTCTGAAAAAAAATGGTAATGACATTAATACTTTGGAGAAAGGTAAGAGCAAGAGAAAGGTGTGGTAATGACATAACAATTTTTCAGGAAAATATGACAGTTACATTAACATATTTAGAAGAAAAATAAGACAATGACATTTAATACACTTTAGAAAAAAATGGTAGTAGTATTCAAGAACTTTAGGAAAAGACAAGACGATGACATTAATACAGTAGTTCTGATAAAGTCGTTCTGATAGGAAAACACAAGACGATGACATTAATAGACTAGTTCTGACAAAGTCGTTCTGATAGGAAAAGACAAGACAATGACATTAATACACTAGTTTTGATAAAGTCGTTCTGATGGAAAAAGACAAGACGATGACATTAATAAACTAGTACTGATAAGATCGTTCTGATAGAAAAAGACAAGACGATGACTTTAATACACTAGTTCTGATAGGAAAAGGCAAGACGACGACATTAATACACTAGTTCTGATAGGAAAAGACAAGACGATGACATTACTACACTAGTTCTGATAGGAAAAGACAAGACGATGACATTAATACACTAGTTCTGATAGGAAAAGACAAGACGATGACATTAATACACTAGTTCTGATAGGAAAAGACAAGACGATGACATTAATACACTAGTTCTGATAGGAAAACACAAGACGATGACATTAATACACTAGTTCTGATAGGAAAAGACAAGACGATAAC
>NW_013666857.1:85558-96625 GCF_000517525.1 Limulus polyphemus | reverse complement strand
GGAAAAGACAAGACGATGACATTAATACACTAGTTCTGATAGGAAAAGACAAGACGATGACATTAATACACTAGTTCTGATAGGAAAAGACAAGACGATGACATTAATACACTAGTTCTGATAGGAAAAGACAAGACGATAACATTAATAAACTAGTTCTGATAGGAAAAGACAAGACGATGACATTAATAGACTAATTCTGATAAGGTTGTTCTGATAGGAAAAGACAAGACGATTGACATTAATAGACTAGTACTGATAAGGGCGTTCTGATAGGAAAAGACAAAACGATGACATTAATACACTAGTTCTGATAGGAAAAGACAAGATGATAACATTAATAAACTAGTTCTGATAGGAAAAGACAAAACGATGACATTAATAGACTAATTCTGATAAGGTTGTTCTGATAGGAAAATACAAGACGATGACATTAATACACTAGTTCTGATAGGAAAAGACAAGACGATGACATTAATAGACTAGTACTGATAAGGGCGTTCTGATAGGAAAAGACAAAACGATGACATTAATAGGAAATGACAAGACGATGACATTAATAGACTAGTTCTGATAAAGTCGTTCTGATGGGAAAAGACAAGACGATGACATTAATAAACTAGTTCTGATAAGGTCGTTCTGAATGTGTGACATCTTCAACAGGTAACCTTATTTATCACAAACATGTGGCTCGAATAGAGCCATCTCTGTGTGGAACTTAAACTATCGATCAGCAACTTAGCACGCTTGTTGCTCCTAGCAACGAATCTCTTATATCAATGGAAATATAAACGAAAAGACAAAAGCAATGTACAGAAATCCTATGCTACAGACTATCTTCGGTAAGCTACCTATACAACACATGTATTTTACATGAATTTGAATTTTATAAACTGAAAGTCAATTTTAGCTGAGGGTTTGTTTTCTGCGAGGGCGTGGTATTATTTTCGTGATCTGTAATGGTCTACCGCCACACCGTCTCTAAGTGTTTGTTATTTATCTAATTTACATAACTTTTCTAACAAAACGTAGACATGCTGTCTAGAAAATTGTTCTATAGTAGTAAACACCATTTTAAACAATAAGTTAAATCGCATGGTAACTTTCATTAACTTACTTGGGAATAAAGCCAGTATAATTTCAAAGGTTACAAAATAGGATATGAAATCCGTCATGAAAAATAAAAAAACAAGTCGTACATTGTAATAAAATTAAATTTCTGGTAAAAGTTCTCATTAACCCAAATCATTTATTATTGTCAAGTTCTAGTAAATGTTTAGTACAACAAACCTCATAAAACGCAATCAAACAATGCAGTAAAGAAGCAAGTTGTGGTAAAAGTTTCCAAGTAAAAGTTCTCATTAGCTCAAATCATTTATTATTGTCAAGTTCTAGTAAATGTTTAGTACAACAAACCTCATAAAACGCAATCAAACAATGCAGTAAAGAAGCAAGTTGTGGTAAATGTTTCGTAAGATAAACTTTATGAAACGTAACCAATCAATACAGTAAATAAACAAAGTAAATGTTTGGAAAAAAATTAATAAAATGAAATTGAACAATGAATTATAATAAAAAGTCGTAATAAATCCTCATAAAATATATTAAGTACTTTTTTTCAGTTTTTTGTGTATAGAATTACCTTGGTTATTTTATAGTCTAATTTCAAATTCTAACTACATACTTATCTTAATTTAGATCAAACGTTATCAATAAGTGGAGTACGGATACCAGTTGTAATAAAGGTTTTCCTCCTAAAATATATTGAAATGAATTAAAATATTGTAGATAAGTTATAGTTTTAGTAACTGTTTCATATTACATAGATCACAGTACAAAGACATGCATGTAATCCTGATGTTCGTTCATGTTGAAGGACAAGGGGCTGAAACCGTTTACTATGAACTCACTTTGCCATTTGTTGAATTTTACGTTAACTAAGAACGAGAAGAATGTAGTTGAAAATATAAACTGTTATGCAATCCATTAAGTTCCTTCAGTTACGTATGTCCATCTAAAAAGTTCATAATTAAGATGCAATAAGAGTTCAATTTCAGTTTCATTTACCAGTCAGTGTATCAAACAAGTAGAACCAGGGTACAACACGGGCTGTATTTTATTGGCAAGTAGAACCAGAATAAAATACAGCCACTGCTCTACAGAGTGTCCATAAAGTTTGGAATCAATGTAAACTTATTTTATTTGAAACATTTTTATTAATTTTTATGTTTTATTTATTTTTGTTGCAGGTTTGTGTTACCCATACGTAATAATCATGTCGTTAAGCTTAAAAGAGAGAAATAGCTGCGAAGTTCAATAACAAACACCCTGAAAAAAATCCAATATCTCAATCCTTCTGAATCGTTTACAAATATGTTTTGAACTTGGCGGTGGCTATTTTGAACAGATATTGTAACTGGGTCTTTAAATAAAATATGTTTTGAACTTGGCGGTGGCCATTTTGAACATATATTGAAACTATGTCTTTAAATAAATTATGTATACATTAACTCCAGACTTTATGGACACCCTGTATTTATTTAAAAAGTAGCAGCATAGATATACAGTTCTACTTGAAATATACGGCTCAGTTTTCTTATTTGGGTTTTTAGATTTGGATCTAATAACGTGGTGTAGGTTAATCAGTACTTCATTCTGACTAAATGTTCAATAAATATGTATGGTTGTTGAAACTTATTTTTGATATTTTGTTTCTTATTGAAGTTATATTTTTGTAGATTTTAAACGTACTTATATATGAGTTTTTAATAATAAACCTACTTACTTCGAAAACCTTTTAGATATCCTACAGGTCTAACGTTTAGATGCTCGTACTGTGAATCAGTGAGTTCAATGCTCACGTCCCATTGCCGCAAATACGTGCTCGTGTGACAGTCAAATCTCACTAGTCGGTTAGACAATAGCATTCGAAGAGTTGACAACAAGTGTTCTTGAATAACAGCCTCCTCTCTATATTTTTCAGCTCAAAAGTAATGTCAGCCATATGCCGGTAGTCTTCGAGTAGTATTGTGTGAACAGTCTAAAACAAACTTTCAAGCACCAAATGTCGAACTAAGTATTCTACAAGCAAAGCGTTAAAACACTCCAACTTCCAAACTCCATTTGAAGAACAATAAAAGTATACAAGTACGACATCAAAATACTCTAGTTTCCAAGCTTCAATAAACCAACTGATTAACTGAAGCTGCTTCAAATATACTACAGGAAAGTATGTTTATTTGAGGCTCATGAGCCCTAAAACATACCTCGTACATATCATACTCAACAAACGTCATCGACAGTTTGTGATCCGAGATCAATAAACAGAGGTAGAATACCTTGAACTTATGCTAATTCTAACGTTGTTGTTTATAGCTGGTACTCGTGTACCTGATACATCTTGCCACTAATTACCGGGATTTTAATACAAAATAATAGCTCACACTTTTTATTTCTGTGATCATTGCAAACGATTTCCAAGATGACAAATGTAGAGATAGTTATTTCGTAACATTACTGCCTGTGTTTGTGTACGAAGAGATCATTTTTGTGATTACTTGTTGAGTTTTTAATACAAAATAATATTTCACAGTTTTTGTTTCGATGACTACTGTAAAAAATTTAGAAGACGATAACTGTTAATCATGTCATTACTGCCTATATTTGTGTACGACAATGACTGTAGAGGTCGTTATTTCTGTCATTACTTTCTGGGATTTTAAAACATGGTACCTGTAGACATAGGCGTTTCTGTCACTAGTGCCTCAGGTAACTGTAGACTTATGTTTGGTTTGAATTTCGCGCTAAGCTGCACGATGGCTATCTGCGCTAACCGTATCTACTTTAGCAGTGATAGACTAGAGGAAAGGCAGCTAGTCAACACCACCCACCGCCATCTCTTGGGCTGCTCTTTTACCAACGAATAATGGGAATGACAGTCACATTATAACGCCGCCAGACCATGCCAGGCCCACTCACTATAGAGATGGTTATTTATGTCATTACTGCCTATGTTTATTATATTCGACAGTGGCTGCAGAGAGAGTTATTTGTGTCATTAATTCCTATATTTATTGTTACATGTGACAATTTCAAATAGCCTAAAACTGAGTTTTAGATTGTAATTTAGATTTAATAGTTAAATATTTGCCGATATATCTCTAATTTATGATATCTGCCAACAAGATTGATACACACAATTTTTTTAATACAAATATATTTTAATATACAAACAACAATACAATTTACAATGACAGTTATTACAAATAGTTATTATGAACGATGATTTATAAGCAAAAGTTTCACAAACTTACAAGCAATATAAAGTCTTCTTTCTAGTCTGGAATTTCCTTGATGTCTTATCGAGGGTTGACGATGAGCGAGTTAATTTCGAGTTGACGTAGGTATAATTCACTTAACAGGGAGCTAGCTAGACCTCTAGTTCTCGCTGATCACACGCCAATTATAGGTCGAGTTTCCACCGATGACATTAGGTAATGTTTTCGTGAAAGTACTCATGTCCGATGTGAATTCACTGAAGTTAAATGGTTTGTAATGTTCGAAATTTATAAACGTTCCTGGTAAAATATCTTAAGTTCCCCGATTAATAAGTGTTATAACAATCACAGTTATAGCTTCCGAAGTTTATAGCACATCAACTATAAAAAACCAATAATAGATACTCTTTTTTTTTTTGGCGCGTCGCGTTGTTTATATTTATAGGCGTGTGGAGAGTTTCTCGAAATTCCAGTTTTACGTAAAAATACTGACGCTAACACTAGCGTTCACGTATACACATATATTGTTGATTCTTACACTCGAGAATCTTCTACAACTTTAGTTTGTTTGTTTGTAATTAAGCACAAAGCAACACAATCTGTGCTCTGCCCACCACGGATATCGAAACCCTGATTCTAGCATTGTAAATCCGCAGACATACCGCTGTGCCATTGGGGGAGGGGGCTCTACAACTTTAGAGAATGGAGCTCAAAAGGTATCCCCTCACTCCAATAATTTTCTAATGACTTAAACTGTTGTAATCCCCTAACTCCTTAAAGAGTGTCAAAATGCAGGCCACTTTCTCATCTTTCTCAAACCGAACTGATGTTCCTTACACCTAATTTCATAACACTAATTTACATAAGTCCTTCCAATTTGGAATAACGTCACTAAACCAAAATATTATCTCAATTCTGCATATTGAGTTGATTATGCATAACATTCTGCATAACGAATTGAAATATGGATGTATTCTGCATAACAAATCGATTCTGCATAAAAAATTAAAATATTAAAATATAAAACTATTTTACATAATGGATCGATTCTGTGTACCTTTTGAATACTGCCTAAATGGTTGACTGTTCATAACGAGTTAAAATATGAGGGTATTCTACATAACGGGTCGTTTCTTTATGATATCGATATTCTGCATAACAGGCCGAATCTTCGTAACGATTTAAAATGTGGTTGGATACTGCATAATGGATCGATTCTGGTGATAGGTCGATTCAAAATAATTAGTTACCATATAATTTTATTCTGCAAAACAGGTGAATCCTGCATAACAAATCAAACTACGTGTTACTTTTGCATAATAGGTTGATTCTGCATAACATACGCAGAATCAACCCGTTATGCTCAATCGACATGTTATGCAGAATTGATCCATTATGCAGAATCAGCCCTTTCTAACTTGCCTTGCAAGATTTATTTGTTATGCATAGTGAACTTGATGATAAGTTGTTATGCAGAGTCGATCTATTGTGCAGAATGAATCTGTTATGCAGGTTTTACTCATTGTGTGAATACATACGTATTTTAACCCGTTATGCAGGATCGACTTGTTATGCGAAATAGATACATTGTTTTAGTATTGGAGGAGTTATGCAGATTATGAAATTTATGCGAAATAATACATTACACTCACAAAACTAGATTATTCAATGTTTGTAACAAGTACTTACTGTTGTAATATGTATTACTTATCAGGTCTATTAACATTTTAAGTCATTTGTAACGTCCAACTTTATACAACTGCTTTACTTTCGATTAGACCTTCTTAATCGTTATGCATATGCTTTCTAGCTCTGGGGATTAGTGTTGGGTAATCTTATCAAAGTAGATGAAATAATATAAGGCGAACAAAAACATGAGATTTCGTTAATCTCAATATATATATAATTAAATATATGTCGTCATCATCATAACTTTTGTTTCACTGTTAGTAGTGTGGAAACAGTAGTGATTTGAAAGGACTGAGTTATATATGTTAGAAAGTTGGTGATACCAGATGCCAGTACAAGCCGAATGGAAAAACTGGAATAACTAGAAACAAAAGTGCAATAAAGCGTGTGATTAGATTATGATAACTTCTTTTCTTATGAAATGATGTAGTTTCTTTATGAAAGAGTATAATTTATGTGCTATATTTTTTGTTTAAGAAATGAACGTATTGTAGCCACGTATTGCGAGACTGTAGCTTTGGGGTATATGTTTGTTTGTAATTAAACACAAAGCTACACAATGGGCTATCCCATGGTGGGTATCGAAACCCGGATTCTAGCGTTGCAAGTCCGCAGCCATACCCCTGTGCCACTGGGGTGGGGGGGCTCATGGTATATGAAGTCAATTCTTAAAATTCAAATATTTTTCCTACGTACTTTATTTATTTTTTTACTGTGAAATGTCTTTTTTTAGTTTAGAACTAGTGCTCAACTTTAATGATGTTCGTATTTAATGAAAGTAGTTACCGCTTAGTTTTGTTTGTTTGTTGTTATGCTTCAGTGGTTTTAGACTATATGTTTGTTAGAATATGATTACACTGATGTACATTTTCTGTATAAGGTAGTTCACAAGAATGAACATTTCTTATCCCAGCATGTTAAAATAACAGTTTGTTTGTAGTTAAGCACAAAGCTACACATCTGTGCTGTGCTCACCACGGGTATCGACACCCAGTTTCTGGCGTTATAAATCCGCAGACTTACCACTGTGCTACTAGGGGGCTGAAATAATAAGTGAATAAACTGGATAAACATTCAAAGATATTCTTCAGTTTGATTAATATACTTTTCTCCAAACAAATCAGGACGCCATCTTTTGTTACTTGATAAATACTAAAAGTTGAATTCATTATTGTAAGAATGTTTATAAGTTTTTCTATATAGAGCAGTTTTACATGTACAGGAATGGGATTTTAAATTTGCATAATGAGAAGATTGGACTGATGACTGATCATAATTTTTCTTTTATTTCTGAAACTTTATGAACTACTCACATAAATTGACAGTAAGACAGAACTAAAATAGTTTCTTGTTTCATATCTGCGTATATGTTTAAAATACTTAGAGTTGCTTTTGAACAACTTAAGCTGGTGTAGTGTTGTTGTTTTTTCTCATTCTATGACATGTGCATTAAGTATGTAACATTACAGAAATATTTCACCACCTAGTTTCAGACCTGCCTCTTTTCATTATTTTCTGGGTTGGAAATTCTGTGAAAAGCTTTCCACTGTATATTTTTAGCGCCATCTGTTAAAATTCGTTATTTTAGTAAAAATATACAACTATAACCATAATAATTCGTAACAAGCCATTTGGTTATAAAGTCTACTTTAGTTACTGCTGTTAAGTATTTTAAAACTTAGTTATTCTCTCCTAAGGTATAACTTGGATAAGTTTCCACGTCTGATAGAAGCACAGATTCGGTTAATAATGACACGAAAATTTAAAGACGTTTGTACAAAGCAAGTGAAACTGTCAACCCAAAATATTTCTGTGTTGTTTTGTAACTAGTTAATTTTTGGGAATGTAGCTATGAAAGAAACTTAATAAATGTATATTATTCAGATTACATTTGTGATGTGTCATTTAATGAAAAATGAAACTGAGATGTGTTTTCAAATTGTGTCTTATGTAGGTAGCTTCGTACAATCTTTTGAGAATAAGTGTTGTGCTTGGACATTTTAGTATTGAGAGTTTTGTCACAGATTTGGCAAAAGTATTAATTGGACATACAGTGACCTAATTAGTGTGGCTACACTATGGTTAACCAGACTGGAATACTGTGGATGATTATTTCAGTCACAACTGCCTGAATTTCTATAATACGGCCATATAGAGAAGTTATTCCTGAAACTATTAGCTATTTTTTACAACATGATATCTGTATTGACTTTTTTCCTGTCATTACTGCCCGAGACTTTTCAGTATGGTACCTATAGAGATGATCAATTTTCTCACTACTGCCTGAAGATAGTAACCGTAGAGGTGATTATTTTTCTTACTACCGCCTGAGTTTTATCAGGATGGTGGCTTTGGAACTGGTTATTTCTATTACTGATGCAAATATATCAGTGATTCTTTCTATTTCAACTGTAAATATATAGGTGGTTATTTCTATTACTATTCTAAATATATATAGGTAGTTATATTTATTACTACTGTAAATATGTAGAAGGTTATTACTCTAAATATGTCGATAGTTATTTTTTCACTACTACATAAATGTTTACAAGACGAGAACTGAGAAATGATCTTTTGGCCTTACTCCTGGAATTTTCCACAATGGTAATGGGTAAAAATATTTATTTTTGTCATTACTGCCTGGATTTATAGAGGATGGTAACTTTAGAACTGATTGTTTCAGTCAGCGCTGCCTGATTTATACAACAAGATAACTGTGGCGATGGCTGTTTCTAACATTATTCCCTACATTTTAACAAAATGCTAGGTAACAGATTATTCCAATTTCCACAGACAGATTTTTTACATGAGGAAAACTATACAACAGATTATTCCACTGGCGACATAATCTATTATGTGGTTATTCTCTTGTCAGTTTATACTGGCAGAGTTTTCACAAGACGGTAACTATAAAACATATTATTTCAATCTCTACGGAAGGAGTTTTTACAAGAGAATAACCACATAATAGATTATGTCAGTTTATACTGGCAGAGTTTTCACAAGACGGTAACTATAAAACATATTATTTCAATCTCTACGGAAGGAGTGTTTTACAAGAGATTAACTACATAATAGATTATTTCAGTTACTACTCTCTGGTTGTTTTGCAAGAAAGTAACGATAGAGATGATTATTCTGTCACTGTCTACCAAGCTTTTTAGAAGCCGATAATTTTACTGATGGTTATATCAGTCACTATCGCATGAGTTTTTACAAAATGGCAATTGTAGATCTGGTTATTTTAATTATTATCGCCTGGGTTTTAAAAGACGACAACCGTAGATCTGGTTATTTCTGTGAATAATGCTTGGGATTTTCCAAATGGTATATGTGGCAGTAGTTATTTCGAATTATTGGTAAAAGATGGTAGCGTTTTTGTTTGTTTGTTTGTTAAATACAAAGCTAAACAATAGGCTATCTGTACTTTTCCCACTGTATGTATCGAAACCCACTTTTTAGCGTTACAAGCTCTTAGACCTACCGCTGACCACCGAGTAGGTGATAAACTTTATTATCAGCTATTTCGGTTACACGTTTTTGGATGTTTACAAGGCGATAATTGTAGAGATGAATATTTCTGCTATTACTGCTTCGAGTTCTGTGATATGGCAACAGTCGAGATTATTTCTGAAACAATTAGCTATGGATATTTCTGATTCTATTGATGAGAGTTTTATCATATGGTAACAGAAGAAGAGATGAGTATTTCTGTTACTACTGCCTGGGTTTCATAAGACTGTAACTACAGTAATAGTTATTTCTTACACTAAAACACCTAGAGTTTTATCATATGGTAACAGAAGAAGAGATGAGTATTTCTGTTACTTCTGCCTGGGTTTCATAAGGCTGTAACGACAGTAATAGTTGTTTCTTACACTAAAACACTTATTTCTGTCAATAATGCCTTTTTGTTTACAAGACGGTAACCCTATAACTGGTTATTTGTGTTTATATTGTTAGGGTTTTTGCAAGATGATAATTTTGAGGTCTGTTGTTTCTTTCTCTATTGCCAAGGTTTTTACAACAGATAGCAATATCTGTTACTGAACAGTGTCATTGTCGTATCTTAAGTTTGGAACTTATCATATGTTTTATAGGCACGAGTTCTGACATTATTCAAACACCTAACTTATTTTTAGGTTACTTTAATGTTTGATTGAAAATAACTAAAAAACCCATATATATTATACACATCACCGTTATAAGAGGCCTAATTGTATTTCTTTGGTTTGCTGATGAGCCTTGAATAGGCGAAACTGCAGTCCACAGCAAAGAGTACAACCAATCAATGAGAGCATTACGTCAAAAATTATCTTTTCAGTTTTACCTTTGCTGAGAAAGAAAAGAAATCTGTGACATATATATATAATTGTTTATGCTAATATGCAATCTATTATTTGAAAAAATATTTCTAAAGTGTCACTAAAATATCGTTGTAAAGATTTCTGTTGTTTTGTGAGTTCTTTTGGATTATTCGGTAAAAAATAATGCAAAAACATTCACATTAAACACGTTAGACTTATAAATGTTTATTAACATTTCTACGTTCACAGTAGACGTTAATCCAATAATTTTACTTATTTACTAACTTCTCTTATACGTACAACACTTTCTTGTACCTCTGTTTCTTCGTCGAAACACAAACTGAATTAATTATCTAAATTAATCACAGTAACAGACAAATTGACTAATCAATTTGCTGACTTAAGAATAAATTTTCATCTACTTTAGCGCAACTCGGGATTTTTTGAGGCTCAATCAATTCCTAAGTTCCATCTGACCAAAACAACAATACAGTCGTCTGCATATAAAGAATCTACAACAATATAATAGCAACTCGGGATTTTATGAGGCTCAGTCACTTCCTAAGTTCCATCTGATCGAAAAAACAATACAGTCGTCTGCATATAAAGAATCTACAACAATATAATAGCAACTCGGGATTTTATGAGGCTCAATCACTTCCTAAGTTCCATCTGACTAAAACAACAATACAGTCGTCTGCATATAAAGAATCTACAACAATATAATAGCAACTCGGGATTTTATGAGGCTCAGTCACTTCCTAAGTTCCATCTGACCAAAAAAAAAAAAAAAA
>NW_013666857.1:81251-84753 GCF_000517525.1 Limulus polyphemus | reverse complement strand
GAAAGAGCGAGCATGTCTGGTGTGACGTGGATTCGAACCGCGACCCACAGATTGCGAGTCGAGCACCCTAACCACCTGGCCATGCCGGGTCCTTTTGGTTATGTTTTCCTGTTATAAACAAAACACACATTTCGTTTTTTTCTGTTTGGAATAAAAACATCGATTTAGAAACAATCAGCTCACGAGAAAAATTTTATAAAAATTGCTGCATTCCATTTTACCGATTTTTTATAATAAAATTTACCACAGTGTCTAAATTATAACGTAGGAAAAATTTACAAATATATTGAGTAATAAAATATGATAGGATATTGTAGTGTTTAAATAAACCGTGATTTCAAGTAATTGTTAACTTACTACCCAAAACATGAAATTATTTGTTTTCATTCGACGCATTGATACTCGCCGTTATATCAGTTTTACCTTTGGTTGTAACTCCTTATCATTCCTCAAAAACTCGTCGCCGTTATATCAGTTTTACCTTTGGTTGTAACTCCTTATCATTCCTCAAAAACTCGTCGCTGTTATATCAGTTTTACCTTTGGTTGTAACTCCTTATCATTCCTCAAAAACTCGACTTTTTTTTTAACAACTAACCACATCATTTCTCGTGAAAAGCGAGAGTTTTGCTTCATGTAAGAAATAATATTCATTTAACATTTTCTTCCAAGTCAGAGATATATTTTTCCTTGTTAACTTGTGTTCTTTATTTCTTAATGGTAGTATCAGCAACACGTACTTTTCTTGCGCTTAACTTATAAAAGTTAGGCATACATGAAAGGACACATACACATACACACACACACACACACACACATATATATATATATATTTATATATTCACGCTGTTTATGTTATCCAAATTTACCATTAGTGTAGATCAGAGCAGTAAGTGTATATATTTGTTTCTGTAACTCTACCGATTAGATTTGATATCAAGATTAAGTATTTCAACTTCCAGTTGTCACGTATGTCTCCATGTAGGAGGGGTTTATATTAAGGTGAATCTTAAGAAGGAAGATCCACGAAAATCAAAACTACGGCACGATGCCCATAGACGCCATTTTTAAGAATGTAAACAGTCACGCTACTAGAAAGAGTTAAAAATTTCCCGCTGATAATAAGATAAATGACTAAAGAAAACTAATGTTTGTACAAAATATGCAAGTAAAGTGATAAAAATATACAATTTAAAAGACCTGAAAAACTTAAAATTTCATGGAATATCCATGATGTTTTTGTTTGTTCCACAATTTAACACAAAGCTACAAAAGAGCTATATGCGCATAGCCATCTCCAGTTTTGTTTGTTTGTTCGTAATTAAGCACAAAGCTACACAATGGGTTATCTGACCACCATTGGTATCGAAACTCGGTTTCTAGTGTCGTAAGTCCACAAACATACCACTGTGTCACTGGGACGCTCCCCAGTTTTAAACTGACAGACTAGACGAAAATCAGCTAGTTAACAGCACTCGCTGCCACTCTACTGTTATCTGATCAAATAGTGAGATTTGACCGTTAATCATATATTAGGCCTATGACCCCAAAGTGGGATCGTGTTTTTGTAGAAACAGTTGTACGTAATAGTCAAGTAACGTTACAAAAACTGCCACACAATATGATAAAATTGTAGTAAAAAAGTTTACCTGTCATAAGTTAACAAATTTGTGACAAATGGTGGAGCCGTACTGGTAAAATACAATCTTCGTTCAATCTGTAATATTTGTTTACCTATTTCACGAGATTTACTTACGTATAAATCATGTTTAATATCACGCCTAAACTTATAAAATAGTGAAGTTTGGTGCAACAGAATTTACTAAAAGAGTCGTCATTAAACTGTAATTATAGAGACAAATTTTTAACAAAGTATTTAAGATATAAGTGGTATAAGAGCATTAACTGATAAATTTGAGGTACAATAAAATATTTTCAACAGTAAACTGATCGAAAGAAAGTAGATTACTGTGTATGGAAATATAATTGTTTAACATCTCGAAACTATATTAGGACAAATGGCGATAGAAGACAACAACGATTATTTTCATTTAGGCCTTTATATTTTATATTATACGAAAGTCCTGAACCGAAATGTGAAATAAAAACAACTGAAGGTCTCATTTCGTATGTACGACTTATTAACTTGTAAGCATGAGATGGGATCTTCATTTTTTTCAATTTTTTTTTGTTGTTGTTTATTTTTTGCACTTTGCTCTTCAGGACTTCCGTAATATTAGACCTACCGAAACGGTAAAATCATACTTTTTCTGTAAAGATAACGACTGCAGAAAAACATTTTTCCTTCAGATAATTCTGTTGGTTAAAATGTGAATTATCGATAAAAGGCTTTGACAGATAAAAGTAGTCCTTTAAGTAGGTTCTGATATACAAGTCTCTGCCCTACTGTTCACCACATTCCTTTGTGTTGATTTCCTATACCAATGATTATTTCCTGAATTTTTCAAATAGCTTGTTTTAACTCTCTATACTTACCTGAAGGGCTTAGGTACATTTGTTACGCAAAAATAATTTATTTTGAAACTATATCCTGCAGGCTTAGAAATCGTAATTACCAATTTGTCCGATTCTAACGCTTTTTAAATGTAAGCACTCTTTAGAGACCTCTGATCTACGTTAAACAACAGCTTGATATGACGTAATTGGTTTTGCGCATGTGTAACACAATGCGCAAAAACGTCTTTGTAAGATCAGTAGATGTTGTTGATGTTTTAGCGCAAAGCTACGTAACGGGCTATATGCGTTCTGTCCACAGTGGGGAATCGAACCTCGGATTTTAATTTAACATTATATGTCTGTAACCTTCTGCTGGCCCACCGGGCAATCTTCTATAACTGAGTTCGGCATTTGGCAATAGCGCTGTATAGGCAGGGAATATTAAATTTCAAATAAAAATTATTAGAAGTTGTTGTTATTTAGCACAAAGCTACACAAAGTGTTACCCCCCCTCCCAGTGGCACAGCAGTATGTCTGCAGACTTACAACGCTAGAATCCGAGTTTCGATACCCGTGATGGGCAGAGCCCAGATAGCCCATTGTTTAGTTTTGTGCTTAATTACGAACAAACAAACACAAAGGGTTATCTATGCTCTGCTCACCACGGGTATCGAAACCCGAGTTCTAGCAGTATAAGTCCACAGACATACCACTGTGCTACTGGGGGCAATTATTAGAAAATACTGAAGTATAAAGAGTTTAAATATTTCAGTAGATTTTGATATATGGAGGAGATATTGACCAGTTAGTTAGTCTAATGGCCTCCGATAAATATCAAAATAATTATTTTCGAATACTTTATGGCTTTTAATTATATTCAAAAATTATATTCAAAAACAAGCCTAGAGTGGTAGTTCTTTCAAACTGTATATCACATATGATATGTTTTTGAATTACTATCCAGTACTATACAACAATTAATATACTTACTCCCAAATTAGTTATGATTTCTGTGATGTAAAAAAAAAAAAACACTCGAGAAGTAT
>NW_013666857.1:77204-80392 GCF_000517525.1 Limulus polyphemus | reverse complement strand
TTAGAACTAAATGGAATATTGTCATATTTTAATTGTTGGCCAGTTTTTTATTATTATTATTGGGCAAAAATAATAAAACGAACAGTCCACTTAACAATAATAGAACTATTTTATTTCTTTAACTTACAATTACACGATTAGGATAACCATTATTCACCGATAGCCCTAAATTCACAAATAAGCTACGTCTAAACAGAAATTTAACCTACTTGTTACTGGTGTAATAGTTTCTGTTGTTGGTCAGATTATTTTGTATTAACTGGTAAAAGGAATAATATAAATTTTAGTCCGTTTTATTTTTGTAACTTTAAATTCATAGTTAACATAACAATCATTACTGAGAGGACTGACTTCTCGGCCCGGCATGGCCAGGTGGTTAAGGCACTCGACTCACAATCTGAGGGTCGCGGGTTCGAATCCCCGTCACACCAAACATGCTCGCCCTTTCAGCCGTGTGGGCGTTATAATGTGACGGTCAATCCCACTATTCGTTGGTAAAAGAGTAGCCCAAGAGTTGGCGGTGGGTGGTGATGACTAGCTCCCTTCCCTTGCCACTGCTAAATTAGGGGCGGCTAGCGCAGATAGCCCTCGTGTAGCTTTGCGCGAAATTCAAAACGAACAAACTAACTTCTCAAATAAACTATCTCCAAAAGAAATTGTAATTACTTGCTAACTTAATATATGTGTATCTATTGGTCAAAACACAATATTTTACAGCACTCAGCCAAGTTAGTGGCTAACTGGTTGACTAAATCATGCTCTGATTAATTCTTAACTAACTGAAAGGTGTACTAACTCAGTCTAGCCTAAGGGTTTTTTTTATATATACGACTGAAATTATTTCGCACACTTTGGAGAAAGTTTCAGACAAAACTTTTTTATTTCACTTAACAATACTCTTTAAAATTTCCAGTTCACCAAATATTTTTAGTAATTTTCCTTTCCATGGCTTACCGGATGATGCATGGTCCTTTATCATGACATACGCTTTTGTCACTTAGAAAATTATTTTCAGATAGATGGTCAGGAATATCAGCTGATATGGAAGTGACAGAAACTCAAGTGTTGATCAATTCTGAACAGATTCAGTCTTGACTGGGTCTGTAACTACTCCCTCTCTACTGCCTATATATATACCATAGAAATAGTTCTGTCGACGAAACAATTCACACTTCATGGGATTCAGATAAAAATCCTCTTTCCTCAAGTGATCAAGTACTTTTCTTAGCCAAATAGAAGCATCAGTGAATATATCCTCAGGTGCGCTTATGTTAATCCAAATAGATGAGTTTGTCATTCCAGAGTAGTCGAAAGAAAATGCATTCCATTAGTAATTCGAGTATAATAGGTACAGTACATAACCCAAATCGAAACACAACAAATTGCTGCCACCCACTTCCTCCATTAAAGACTGTCGTTCCTTCTTTCTTTTTGCTCTTGTCATTATCCACTTTTAAGATCCGGTGTTGAGAACCATTTTCACTCACATAAAGTATCTAAAATACAGTTAACCCATGAAATGACTGGGCATCTTTCTTTATAACTTCATTCACTTTCTGATAATCCACACAAAACCTTGTGGATCCATTCTTCTTGTCAAGTATATTAGGTGATACCCAAAGACATGCAGCTGGATTTATTACTCCTTATTTTTTATGGGTTTTTTTAAACTAACCCCTTTCTAGACCAGTAAATGTTATTGACATACCCCAATTTGTTTTCCATTTTCCAAATTGCATGAAAATTAGTACAAACTTACTAAATAGAGTATAGTTTCGGCTTAATAAATTATACAATTTACTTTAGTTTTTCTATATTTTTTTAGGTTTTGAAATTTACAAACTTGTATTGTAAGACTGTTAAACACATTTAGAAAAGTTGTCTTTATCTTAGCATTCTAGATTTGTTTATTGTTCATTAGAAATTTATTTTTCATTAGCACAAATGGTAGGTAGTAGGATGTGCTGACTGGCTGCCTTCTTTCAAAATTTGGGAGATGGTAGGATATAGCCATAGTAGTTTTGCCATAAACACAAAATACGAGTACAAAATAATTAAAACGCGAAGAAAAGGGTACCTTATTCTTAGAATTCCGTCTGCTTTGGAGCTTTCTTAACCATGTTTGATTGGATCCTAGCGTTTTTGGAATTCCTCTATTTGTTTTAACTTCAACAGGAACCCCATTGTGACTGCATCCACAATGTTTACATGAAATGCAAATATTACACCTTTCAACTTTATACTCGCAACTGATACTATAGTACATGACTTTCAGATATTCTCCCTGTATATATTGACTACTTTACCAATGAAAATAGGTCATATATGGGTAAATTACTTTTTAAAAGGCAGTGGAGTTTCACCAAAACCCTGACAAAATGGTTGGAAGAAATATCTCATTTTCAAATGAAAATTTCTTTGCAAGATATGAAACGATGAGCACTAAAGTTATATTGTTCAAAAGCTGTAGTGCTAGATTAACACTAAAAAGGGAATACTAATGCTTTTTGCATTTTTTCGGATATTTTAATGGCTAAAACAGGTGCTCATTTCTGTACGATCGACTCCCGATTTTAGAATTAAATTAGTTTTCCTTTGATTTTTGCATAATAAAGGTGTCCTGGAGCAGAAAATATAGTTATTAATTATTAAAACCATGTATATTGATTGATGCCTGAAAAATCATAAGTTGTTTTACGTTTCCATTTGGTGAAATTATTAGACGTTGGCCAATTGTGAGCAATGTGCTGCTATTATTTTATATTTATTTGTTAGTACTATTACGTATTACAATTTCAAATGGTCTGAAACCTGGTTAAGTGATAATATAAATTCAGTAGTTAAATAAATGCCGACATGTATCCAATTTATGACACTTGCCAACAAGATTGATACACACAGTTTCTTTTTTAATACAAGTATGTTTTAATAAACAACCAATAATACAATTTACAATAACTGTTATTACAAATAGTTATTACAGATAGTGATTTATATACAAAAGTTTTACAAACTTACAAGTAATATAAAGTCTTCTTTCTAGTCTGGAACTTCCTTGATGTCTTATTGAGAGTTCACGATGAGCGAGTTAATTTGGAGTTGGTGTAGGCACAATTCACTCAACAGGGAGCTAGCTGTCTCCGTGGTCTTCATTGATCACACGCAGATTTTTTCCCACCGGTAAAGTT
>NW_013666857.1:58803-76275 GCF_000517525.1 Limulus polyphemus | reverse complement strand
ACACCTTATTAAACTAATAACTGTCTGCAATTTTACGTTTATGTGTATGAGGTGGAAATAAGCAGCCTCTACTGTTGTTACTTCCTATAATAAGTGATGAGAGTATACTTACTGTATATATATATATATTGCGAAGAATTTAAACATTTAATCACTATCTCCTCTGTACGCACATATAATAATTATACCTGATCCCCAACAACTAGATATGTACACAATTAACTGAAAATCCCCAAAGTAAAACCTGTTTTAACCAAATTTTAGGCATCGTGTCATGTTTCTTATTGAATAATGCTAGCTTTTTCTAGCGATGTATAAAATAGATGTTTTTGTCTTTGGCGTTTAATTTAAAACTTTAATAGATAGGTGGACATATTTTGTTCTGGCTTCTTTCTTCAGCAACAGAACAAGAGGAATACTATTATTGTAAAATATTTCATGTGCTATAGATTTGATAGTAACCTTGACATATAATATTTGTTAAAATGGAAGGCAAATTACACTAATTTACGCATAAAATATATAATATGTGTACGCCTTTACACTTCGAGTCACGTTTATATTTAATAATTGTTCATAAAAGGTTAATTAGACTACTGGAGTTAAAGCGTATCATGATCACGTGTAGAGAACCACGTGAAACGAATATTAAGTTATTCAATCGATGAAGTCCTCAACGTTAATAGTTAACCATTACAGAACTAACCTGTGGTGTACTATCGTTGACAAACTTCTCGTTTAACACGAATCTAATTTACTTTCTCAATGATACGTTAATGTGAATTTTCCCAAAATGTACTAAATAACAAAATATTGATTTATTGTACGTTGCGTTTACCACAGATTTCACTTCGTAGTTTTACTGCAACAATTTATTTTCAAAATTCGTATTATTTTAGATTCTAAGTAACTTGAAAAACTGTAAGAAAACCACTCGTATTACAATTTCAAATAGCCTAAAACTGAATTAAATTGTAATTTAGATTTAGTAGTTAATAAATGCCGGTATAAAGCCAATTTATGATATTTGCCAACAAGATTAATATACACAGCTTCTTTTTTTAATACAAATGGTTTAATATACATAAACAACAATACAATTTACAATAACAGTTATTGCAAACAATGATATATATACAAATGTTTTACAAACTTACAAGCAATATAAAGTCTTCTTTCTAGTCTAGAACGTCTTCCTTGATGTCTTATCGAGGGTTCACGATGAGCGAGTTCATTTCGAGTTGATGTAGGTACAATCCCGAGTTTACCATAAGACAGAGGTTTACATACCTACATACAGATGTATGTACATAGATATATCAGCATAAAATATCATAGAAAACCTTGACCTGTGGCGCCACCACTATTACGAGATTGAATTATGAACATTCATTCCCATAATACATGAATCAGTATCTTTGTTCAAGTGTTCTTGAATTTCTAATGATTCTCTAACATTAAGTTCATCCTTGTAATCAATATGATTAATAAATTTAACATTTTACTAATGGATAAAGTGAGCCGAGTCTGCCACATATTCAGCTAATGCACGTTCATTAATTTTTGTCTCTCTATCGCAGTTTTGTGTTCTTTCTTTTATGTTCTTTTAATCTAAAGTTTAAATTCTTATATGCTTGTCTAATATTTTCTAAGGCACAACTATATGGAATTTTACAAATATCATATTTATCTTCCCGCTGTACTGTATCTTTTAATCTACTGATAAAGTTTTATAGACAATCTGTATGCTTTTAAAAAATATTTCCTAAGTTTTGTGGAAACAGATTGAACATACGGCAAGCATATTCTCATCGTATTAAATTTATTGTTTATTTTTAATTTAATACATTGAAACATTTATAATTTATGACAATACTTATTATAATTTCTATCCAAAACCTGTATCATTTTCAACATGTTTCAAAATATAGAATTCTGAATGGCGGCGTGTCAACAGAGGAAATTGACAAAAGAGGATTTTCTATATATCGACTTGGCAAAAAAAAACAACAACAAACAAACGACGTTCTCCTTTTAACTGACATATCCAACAGATTCTAACAACCTTCCTTTCTTTGGATTGATTTTATTTCTTGAATTGCCTGTAGGGTAATTGCAGAATAAGGAAATATCTAGGTTTTTTTCTGTGATCATGGCACTTGGCCACACAAGTACTTCTTGTGTATAATTTTTGTTGAAGGAAATAAGGTTTACCAATTTTGACATTTTCATTGACAAAGTATCATTATGGATTACTTTTATTTTATGTTTACAAAGGCTACCATGAAACACAAAGACCATGTGTATTTAAAGTACTCCACTATTGTGTTAGTCTAAAATGTTGACATTGGTTAATGATTAACAGGAGGCTTTCTGTACATAAAGACACTAGCAACACTGTAAAATGTTCTTATGTAGAATTTCTGACCTATTTGTCTAATATTCGAGGAACACCATATATTCAGTGATGCTCGATGAATAGAACAATTCAGAAGATATCGACATAGTTTTGTACTTAAAACAAATAAACACGCTTTTTGGAAGAACAAGCCCGTTACAAAATACAAGGAGACAAATATGGCCAAAGCAACTCAAAGAATCAGACTGGTATAGAATGGCATGAATAGTTCAACGTTCACTCATAAAACCTTGGATCCTGCATATTACTGAAGCGGAAAGATGAAGCATAGAAGCCAATGACAGAATCAGTTTCTACTTCATTCACACACTACAAAAGAAACCCAATGGTTGCAATGAACGTGTGTTGGAATAATTTTTACAATGTTGAAGAATTCTTGAGTATCTGTCAATTTCAGAGGATTTCAGTAAATGGCTACTGAAAACATATACTTCCACAATACTCTTTGTGATTTGCTGTTCTAGCTACTAGAGATCCATTTATAATATCATCGGTTAAACAACCGTGGTTTAGCAGGCTTCATTATGTTTTGTACTGTGAGGGATTTATTATTATATACTTATTTTAATATCGATGTTTGTCTAAATTTAATTTATATTTAGAAATGTACATAAATTATACTGTTAAATATATATTGCGAAACTCCCGCATATTCCCTAAAGTTGTAGAAGATTCTCGAGTGCAAGAGTCAGCAATATATGTTTATACGTAAACGCTAATGTAGCTTTGTATTGTTAAGTAATCTAAATTTTCGAGAAACTCTCCACACGCCTATAAATATAACCAACGCGACGCACCAAAAATTTTATCTATTATTGGTTTGCTATAGTTGGTGTGCTATATACTTCGGAAGTTTTAACTGTGAATGTTATAACGCTTACTAATCGGGACACTTCAGATAGTTGACCAGGAACGTTTATAAGTTTCGAAAATTACAAACCATTTAACTTCAGTGGATTCACACCGGACATTAATACTTTTACGAAATCATTACCGAACTTTACCGGTGGGAAAAAATCTGCGTGTGATCAATGAAGACCACGGAGACAGCTAGCTCCCTGTTGAGTGAGTTACTCGAGGTGGATCCTATGTTTTCCCAGTACATAAGCTGGTAATTTATCAAAACGGTACCGGACTAGTTGGACAATTCTACATATTTCGGCGGTATTCTAACCTGCCATATTCAAGAGAAGCCATTGGGGGCTCAGATATAAACGACGACTCACATATATCACCCTTCAAGCGGCCCTAAGGGTACATGCTAGAATTGGTGATAATCGATCCAGCGATTTGCTAGCAAACAAAGATACGCAGAATTTTGTCAAATATTGGTTAAGATTATGTTTTTTTTTAAAGTTGTGGTGATTAAACTTATTCACAAGTAATGTATTTTAATATGTTTATCTTTGTTCTAATTTTTTAATATATCACTGTTATGTGATATATATGGATTATTTTGTATAACGATCTTGTAATATTTATTTTTTTATGTACGATATCTAAATGATACCTTTACTTTAATACCCAAAGCGGATTGTAATATTACAATTTTTTGTAATTATTTTACATATTATCATGTGAAGTTCGAACAGAAAATTGTTGGCCTTTTTGGACGTAAAAGTAATCTGTGTGAACACAATATTAGAACAGAAGTGAAGAAATGAGAAAAACATATGGAAGTTTGTTTTCCAATTCAAGAACGAGTCGCCATTTCTCACAAGAAGTAGATGTATATAAATGTATTGTTTATAGAATGAGAGAATTAAAAAAATGTCATATCTAAAAATCAATGATTGTTAATAGAGATTTTAAAACATCTATATTTTCCCGGAAATTAAGTAAACTGATTGATACTAATTATAAACGTTTCTCTATTACTTTTTATTCAGGTATTTCTGAAAGAGTAGTAAATGTTTTGGTTTATATAAAAAAAAATATTTTTAAAGTGGCCCTTAAACGAATTTATCAAATTAAATACTTGTTTTTCGAAAAAGTCGGCTTGAAGAAAACAAACACAGAGTGTTTATGAAATACCACGTTCATTTAATTAAGAAGTCACAAATTTTACAAACTAAACGTTCCCTGGTTGAAAGAAAAAAGGGAAAACGGAACATTTCTGCTTAGAGGGGGAATGCATGGAATCAACTTATGGCTTAATATGTTAACATAATATAATGTTAACATTATAATTATGTTAGTTAATATGTTATTCAAATCAATCATTCTCTTCTGTGGAACCAAGTAAAAATTATACCCGACCAAAAAATATTAGAGAAGGTATTGAGATAGTTAAGCGTCATTTATTAAATAACGATACAGGATCTGATTACATTTCAAATTGTTTTGTTTTTTTATATTTTCTTCCTGTAAACAAAATGACATGTCCCAATCAGTGACGCATTGTGTTACACGAATTGATGAATATAAAACTTTGAGTTGAGATAAACGTTCTGATGAGAAATGACTGGGTCAGTGGAAGAGTGTTTTTAGTTTTGTGTTTATTATTTAGTTTAGATTTAACCACATAGTAAATTGTTGTTGCTGTTTTACTGAAAACCACAGAGATTTTCCATATTATTATTATTATTTAGCTTTCTAAATAATGTCTGATTTTACAACTGAATATTTATGTATTTGCGAAGTGATAGTCATGAATACTCTTTTTTTCATTGGTTTTGTTTTTTCAAGGGTTGTTACATTGTGATAGCTCCTTTGACATCTTACGTCATTTATTAAACTTTTCTTTCAACTTGAGACTTGTTCTAAACTTATATATGAATTATGTTTTGAAAAGTATTACTGATGATTTTATTTTAGATGATAGTATTATCTTGGGTATTCTTAAAATTAACTTAAAACTGATTTTTAGAAACTATACTGACATCAGTTTTTTTTTCTTTATTTAAATAACGATATTTTGTCATTTCTATAGGGTAACCATAAATTTATTTTTCTAAAGGCTAATGTTTTTGACAGTAATTTTCAATAAATAAATATTTTAACATGGAAATGATTTCTCTATAATCAGTTATGTATATTTATGTAAATAACTTTCAACTGAGTCTTTGTGTGTTGCACGCTCAGTCGACCTGATGAGCTCTGGTATTGAGCGAAAGGCCTCGTCAGCAACGGCGTACAGCGCACAAGGTGAGTAGTCCAAATATTGTTTTCTTCCAAACCTGAGAACTACTCTCAAATTTTTATCAGTTATATTGAAAGATCCGTATGTAAATTTTTTTTGCTTTATTTTGAAACAATGAAAATAAATATTCACCAAAACATCAAAAGTATATCGTTTTTGTCTTTTTACTTCTCATTGATACCACTATGAATGAAGTGCTCATAAAAAAAAAATTGCACCACTTCAGAATTCTACATCCTCCCTGGTGATATGTACCAAGGGTCAGGCTACAACATGGAATAGGTCGAAATTTCCTAACTGACGGATTGTGCAAACTCAAAAAATAGGGCCCTTTTAAGATTTGAGCCCTGGACTACAAGTAAATTCTAAAAATGATACTCCAGGAACTCACACTTGAAACGAAACAAGTGTGTCACCTGTCCATATATAAACGGCACCACACAGATACTTTCAACATAAGACAGTCCTTTACATGTGCCACTGAATGTATCATTTACTGCATAATTTGCTAAAAATTACAATAGTTTATACAATGGACAAACAGGCCACCAACTCGATGATCGAGCACGAGAACATCTAAACCATATTAAACAAAGGGACCAAGATACACCTGTACGCAACGTTGAGATGAGGCGGAACGAACCGGAACGCCGTTCCAGTTGTTAACTTTTTTATCAAATCGTTCCTGTTGTTAAACTACTCAAGCAGATTTGTGGGCCCGGCATGGCCAGGTGGTTAGAGCGGTCGACTCGCAATCTGCGGGTCGCGGGTTCGAATCCCCGTCACACCGAACATGCTCGCCCTTTCAGCCGTGGGGACGTTATAATGTGACAGTCAATCCCACTATTCGTTGGTAAAAGAGTAGCCCAAGAGTTGTCATCACGACTAGCTGCCTTCCCTCTAGTCTTACACTGCTAAATTAGGGACGGCTAGCGCAGATATCCTTCGTGTAGCTTTGCGCGAAAATTCAAAAAACAAACAAGCAGATTTGTGCAGCATGGGACTACTATTCGCAAATTAGGTCTTAAACCTGACCATTCCCATTGTTAATAGTTTACAATTCAAGCGCTGCTTATAGGCAAACATTTCACCATCAACAACCATACAGTTGAGGACTTTTCAATTTTGGGACTTATTAGTGTTCCAACAGACGTTCACAAAAGAGAACGACTGGGAAGGAGATTAATCTACAATCTATGGTTTAAATGAACGCTTTTCTTTCCTGTAGATTTCTATTTTCTTTCCATGTTTTGTTTAAATTTTCATTTCAATTTATTTTATCTTTCCATGGCTTGCGATATTTATGTATAAGATGTAATTTTGTAGATAAATTTTACGTTCAACGTTCAAAATACTACACACGCATTCTTTTTAATTCTGCGCAAGCGCCTTTGTTGTCCGCTGTACGATTTGACGAAGTGCTCTAGCTCGAAACGTCATCCTCTTAAAATAAGAATATAAAAAAGCAGGAAATGTGTTTGTTGATTTCTTAATTTAATGATTCATTTGATTAAAAAGGTATTTTATTATTATTAATAACTTCGGTGATATAACAGCAACATAATTTGATTCGGAAATCAATTAGGTTTAAAACTGAATCGATATTTTTACTTTCATCAGAAATATTATGCATTTAATTCTAGTCTGGGTGATTTCAACTATGTGTGTTTACCAAAGAGTAAAAACAGCTAAGAGGGAGGGCGAACTATCCGATTGTACAGGCCTATATATATTGGGTAGACCCGAGCGACATCTATATTTAAGATCGATGAATTTAAAGAAACAAAAGACCCAAAACTCGAGTATTCGAATATTTGACTATTCGTCTTCAGGAGAATAGAGAATTTAATGTTGTTCTCATATCCACAAAATGACGTTCCGCTCGAACAAACACATCCAGTATTGCTGCATAATAAACGGCTCGAAAAATTACAAAGAATATATGGAAATGCCATTTCACCATCTCCCAGTGAAGGTTAAGGAAAGATGAGCACCTCTCAACATCTCAATCTTTAATATTAACCCATGTAACTCCATTCAAAGCCAGGATTGTATGCCTTATCCAGTCAGTTAGGCTTGTTCTTCCTCGTCATTGATCTTCTCTGATCTCTAATTCATTAGACATTTCTCAAACTAAATCAAGGAGGCTCTACTTTTTCGCCAGTTCTGTCATCCACCCAGCATGTTGGACATCTATTCTAAGCAGAAATGTGCAAGGCGAAATTCTAACGAAAAAAAGAGCTGTGTGTGAAGGTGAATTGAAGCTTTCCTAGCTTTAGGCTTGAAAATTAGGCCTATGCCGCATGGCCGTTATCTTACATTTTGCGCCAAGAAATTGAAATGTGGGAAATAAAATATACGATTCTTCACCTCTGAAGAAGCTAAATTTCTTTATTTTTTATTCGCTCATAAACATTTATGACTTAGTTTAGTCTTGTTTTGTTTTCACGTCAGTACTGATTAAATTCTTTTGTAAACTTAATCTGTATATAATAATTAATCATCGTGGTTACCTACCTACTAAAAGGAACAAAATGATAATTAAAAATTTAGATTATTCACTGGAAAATATAAATAAATATGTATCTAATAACCAAGGTGAAGACACACAACAAAAATGTAATCCATCTTGGAATACACTGATGGTAATTGAACTTTGGTCACTGGTAACCAAATGTTAATTAAGCTAAATCAAAATTTTCAAGCCCTGCCTCCTTATATACAAATATATACTGCGTGTATTATAATTCTACTTAAAATATACTTGAATTTCTCACTTATCTAAGAGGAAGAACCCTGGTATAATTTCTTATTTTTCACATTTCAACAAATTATGTAACTTAAATAAATATTTTTTATTTTGATAGAGAATAAGTAATAAATAATTATTAAATTGGGACCAATGAATTCACATGATCTTTTACGTGTTATATTATGATTTTTGCTAAAAATGCAAAGATATTTTAATACAAAACTGGGCAATAAATTATGATTACTTAGTTAAAAACCAAGCGAATTGTTAAGTACTCTCTGCAGTAGCCAGGCAACATCATAATAATCATAGTCATTAATATTATAATCATCATGCTGTATTCTAACTGCATCGTCATTATATCATCATATCACTACCTATATATCACTCACCATTGACGAAATCTCATCATTTATTTTACTAGTCGTGTCTTCCACTAAAGTATATATATATAAGTAGCCCTTGGTAGTGGTTCGTGAACGACCATAACGACAGGTAGCGCTAGTGAGCCATTGTGTACGCCCAGTAAGTGTGCACTGTCCTTCTAGTTATTTTTTACTCTGTCTTTACTTTAAGCTTAATTGGAAAAATAAAAAATAAAAATATATCTTAGGCTCACTTACAAAACCTGATAAGTTTAATAACATTTTGTTATTTATATCTTTGTAGCAGTTTTTTGAAGACTTCTAAGATTTTTATGACCTTGAGTTGTAGACAAAAAGTAACCAAATATTTCAGTGAAGTAGTGTTTCAGGTAGCCTTATTAAAGAACAAAAATGTTGAGGGAAATTGAAGAAAAAAATGGGCCTTCTTCTGTCGATTTAGTGAAAGAAATATTTTGAAGATAGGAGCATGAAGGGAAAATACGTATGTAAAGAGGAATATGTTTGGGTATATATTTGTCGTTGTTCGATTTACGTATATATATATATTTAATTTTTGTTCATGTCGGTATTAGATACATGCATGATTTTATTGTACCATGTCGAAATTTCTGCAGCTACTTAGCGAATCTGAGCACTCTATTGTGCTGGATGCACCCATTGCACCCAAATCAAAGCATTTTTGCCAAACAATGTATTGTAGTCAGTCTCCTTTGCTTATTAACAAACGCAATGCAATTTTCCTTATTGAAATAATACATGGAATGACAAAGGACGGTTTTAAATGGCCAACTATACAATCATATTGTACATACGTTATGATCCAAGGCATTGAATTTATTGCACATTTTATATTTATTAATATATACGCTATGATCCAAGGCATTGAATTTATTGCACATTTTATAGTTATTAATGTATACACTATGATCCAAGGCATTGAATTTATTGCAAATTTTATATTTATTAATATATATACTATGATCCAAACATTGAATTTATTGCACATTTTATATTTTTTAGTATATACGCTATGATCCAATGCATTGAATTTATTGCACATTTTATATCTATTAGTACATATGCTATGATCCAAGGCATTGAATTTATTGCACATTTTATATTTATTAATATATACGCTATGATCCAAGGCATTGAATTTATTGCACATTTTATAGTTATTAATGTATACACTATGATCCAAGGCATTGAATTTATTGCAAATTTTATATTTATTAATATATACGCTATGATCCAATGCATTGAATTTATTGCACATTTTATATTTTTTAGTATATACGCTATGATCCAATGCATTGAATTTATTGCACATTTTATATCTATTAGTACATATGCTATGATCCAAGACATTGAATTTATTGCACATTTATATTTATTAATATATACACTATGATCCAAACATTGAATTTATTGCACATTTTATATTCATGCATCAAAATTTTTAGGAAAGTTACCGTTGAATTGTTTCAACGAGCATCTGCTGGTTAAACATATTTACTTATATTGCATAACAAATATCATATAATGATGAGCTGAGTACTGAAGCTTTAAATATATCTTCCCTCGTCTTGAAGCTTAGTCAAGGAGTTTTTTTATATTTAGGTGTGAAAAACAACCTTGGTGTAGTTTTTTGTTCATAAACATGCTTGTTTTATGTTGTTGTTTTTTACTCTTTTAAATCAAAACAAGTTAAATAATGTTGTTGCTAAATTAAGTACATAGTTTTTTCACCTTAGAATGGCACATCTTTAATTATAAAACATGTTTGCCTGTATTGATAATAAGGGCAGCAGTACGTCTACGGATTTACAACATTAAAATCATGGGTTCGATTCCCCTTGGTGGACACAGCAGATAGCCCAGTGTGGCTTTGCTATAAAAACAGACTTATAATATTAATTTCTAACTTAGTTAATTATTTTTTTTAGAATTTTTGCGTAAAGCTGCACACGGATTATCCGCACTTAGCCGTCTTAATTTTAAGCTGCTAGATTACACCGTTCTTAGACCACTTTTGTCTGACTTAATGCTGGGATTTGGCCGTCACTCTTATAGTGCACCCTCGACACTAGAGTGTTGAGCGCATTTTTGCGTCAAAGGAACGTAAACTATGAACACCTGGATATAGATTGAAATTGGTGTACTTTGCTGTTCATGTTAGAGGACTTGTTATCCAATATATGCAAATACGTTTCATGTTTCAAAGGTTGGGCACGCCCACCCATAGTTGAGCTGGTGCTAGTTGATATAGCTTAAAATTTCAGTACTTAGATTATCATTTTAGAAGCTTCTTTAATCTATATAGACTAGAACGCTTGATATTTCAAACTGTTGCTTAAGTCGTCAGTCAATATTTTAAAACCTTTTGACTAATATTTATATTGCGGTTTCTTTGTAAGAAGTAGCTGAGAAGTTCAAATTGAATAACGGTTTTAATTATATGAAATCCTTTTTCTTTGTAAGTCACAATTTAGCAACATTTTATGTCGCTCAAGTTGTCGTTCTTGTTAGTGAGGTGGTCACGTGATCAGGTTGAAGCAATAGAATGTACAGAACATTCGACAGTCAGTACAAGACAGCCCAGCGCACGAGATTGACTGTGCCCACTTGCACTCTTTGCCTTTTACTCTCTCTCTTGCGCGTTAGTCATTATTATGAAAATCTATTTGTGTTTAAACCAAATCATATACAAAGGACGTTCAAGCGAACTTTCCCCCAATCCTTTGAAGTAACTCAAAAGAACTTTTGCTTTTATGACTCTAATTCACAACTGTTTAAAGTAATAGTTTCTTTGCTACGTCATTTGTCTGCAATCCAGTAACGAAACCGTAAGTATTTGTGTGTGTTTATATATTTATACTCTATAGCAGGTAGAACGATGAACTCAAAAATAAAACTGAAACAATATATCGTGAAGCAAGGGTTTCATAAAATGATGTATTGTTTGTTGGAATGTCTGTTCTTTGTCGCATCATCAACTAGAGGAAATTGTAAGGTTTGGCACTGTGCTCGAAGACGCAAACTACAATTAAAAACTGTTAGCTTTTCACTGTGTTCTAATATACAGCCAAAAGTAAAAAATACATAGTCTATTTGGAAAGCTCATTCTCTCTCAAAATAAGAAAGTCTAGACTGAGAATGGGAAACACGTGTGTCTGACATAAGAATAACCCCTTTGCCATACACACGTTTAATACCTAAACCATAGAAATTACAAAATGTTTAAACTATAAAAAAAAAACATTGTCAGTTTTAAAATACATAGTAGACTAAAAATAAATTGAAACATTATCATATAAAAATGTTATAAGCTATTTGGTTTTGCATACGTTTATTCAATGTATGTGTTCTTAAATAATACAGGTCATAGTTAAATATTTTTTTTATAGGAGACTTTATAAGGCGGTCAGTTTTTAGTCTTAAAATTATTCGTTGCATTTTGATTAATTTTTTTTTTTCTGAAGATACTCTTTCAATAAATATACCATATTTTTAATCAATTGTTTCTTATCTATTTTTTTGCACAAACTATTTTAGTTTCATAGTTTGTTTCTTTGAGGTTAAACACAAAGCTACACAATGGGCTATCTGTGCTTAGCCCACCACGGGTATCGAAACCCGGTTTCTAACGTTGTAAGTCCGCAGGCATACCGCTGTAACACTGGGGGGCCGTATTAATAGATCTACAACAAAGTGATTAATTGACTTTGTATATTTTAAGAGGTAAGCTGAACGCTGAATGTCTTTGTTTAATAAACCTTCATCTGCCTGTACTGACGATCATATTTATTACGTTTTTTCAAGTAAACTTGATGTTGATTGTCATCTCACTATCTGTTTAATTACGTAAATGTCATTTTTGCAAGTTTCACCAAGCAAGTCAAACGTGAGTATCATGTCTTTCCCTTTTAAACTAAAATATTCTATCTAAGTGGGTGAGGTGTGGCCTCGTAGATAGTTCGTTGAGCAATTTATTTCAGGGATTAGGGTTTAAACATCATTATTTCAGGGATTAGGGTTTAAACATCATGCTGCTGAATATACTCCACACACTGAGATTTGACGCGTTATAAAAGTGACAGTTTATTCCTGTCTTGGTATTAAGTTCAAAGATCCGGGCCAGGCTAGGTTCCTTCCCCTCGTCAATAAAGAGCCGGGCCAGGCTAGGTTCCTTCTTCTCGTCAATAGCTCCAAATTATGGATCTAAATCCTTGCTCACGTGCATAAAAGTTCTATCTGGGCTGAAAATTTTAATTGTCATTTGAAATAATTTGTGTCATTTTTTAAACTTCACCAGATAAGATATACTTAGAAAATCATGACATTTCCTTGTTCATATTAAACACTATATATATATATATATCTGTAATTGTGATTTTAGCAAGTTTCTCCATACAGACTAACGACAAAATATGATGTCACGCCTATTTTAACTAAGACACTTCATTCGCTTAATGCCAATTTTTTGATAAGTTTTGCCACATGAACCAAACGTAGAATGTGATTTCATTCCCTTGTTCAACTAAAACACCCCAACTGTTGAATTTCAGTTTTTGTTTAGTTTCGCCATTTGAATTAAACGTAGAATATGATTTCATTCCCTTGTTCAACTAAAGCACTCTATCTGTTGAATGTCAGTTTTCTAAGTTTTGCCACATGAACCAAATGTAGAATGTGATTTCATCTCTTTATTCAACTGAAACACTCCAACTGTTCAATGTCAGGCTAGTAACTAACTTTATAAGGTAAGGTAAGCGGAGGATATCATAACATTGAGTTGTTCAACTAAAACATTTTAACAATTTTATATTTTACTATGTGTAGAATGTATCATTACTCCATTGTTGAATACACTTTGTCTGTGTAATATAATTTTACTTAGTTCCCCAGGTAAACTAAAAGCAGAACATTATATTATTTCACTGTTCGAACAGAGCTTTCAAATATGCGTGTATTTAACTTTCTTAAACTTTACTTTGGAAGCTAACGTGTAATACTATGTTATTTCTGTGACGGATTGACATACTATGTTATTATTGCTCTTCTAAAATTAATTTTGTTAGTTAACAAATTTATAAGACATTTTTACATTTGTCACTTACGAGTAAATATTATTCTCTTTCAGATATTCTGCGTATTATGTTTAATTGTTGTTATTTTTTTCAATACGAATAATGGTAATGTTTACAAAACTCTAGATTTTATATTAATATTTCTTTGATCCTTTTCGTATCTCCTATGATACTAAAGTGCACTTTTTGTTTCAAGAAAATAGTTTTGTAATACGTACGTTTACTGGGTTTGAATCTTATGAATATTTTATAGTTTGTTATTAATGCTGATCAATTCTTTTAAAACACATTATTTCCAAAGTTATAGTGGTGTTGTTTAGCTAATAATTCAGAATGATTTGATACTGGAGGTTTTGAGTAATAGTTGAAAGTAAAAACGGTAATATAATATTTATTCATTATATGACTGGCTACATCTAAAACTTTCTAGAAGAACATTCTGGAATCATTAGGTCTCTACAATGGTCTAACTTCCATATAGTTATTGAATTATATTCCAAGTCTACGTATATAATACCCCAAAACGTTTCACAATACTTAGAAAAATAGAAAAAAAAAAAACTTTGTAATTCCACTAAAATCTACCTTCATGTACTGGGGTCATGTTTCCAGCTTACACCATAATGTTTTTATCAGTTAGACGTTTCTCTGAGAATTGTGTAACAAAAATAAAGCTGAATGGTTTTTATAAAAAAACAAGATGAAAACAGAGAAATAAACCAACTAAATAATGGCTAAAAACTGCCCAACAGTATTTAAACCTTAGATTTTAATTACGTTGGCAATTGCATAATGATAACATAATAGATTTAGAGAGCATAATTTGTCTGTGAGATCTGTAAATATTACGTTTGTCTGTAATTTATTGAGATAAATTATCACCACTGTTGCTTTGTTGTTGTTGTTTTTTATATATTTAGAATTTTCACGAAAAGCTATACAAAAGCTATTTGTGGATAGCAGTCCCTAATTTTGAAATTACTAGAGGTAAGACAGCTAGCCAACACCACCCACCGCTATCTTTTGGGATACTCTTGTCTGACAGAATTTTTTTTTTTTTATTCGTTGCACGTGTTTAATTTTAAATGGAAGTTAACTTTTCTCAACTGAGGTGTTTAGGGATATTAGTATCCCCTTCGCTCCGCTCGTGAAGATTACTTTTAACTAAGGTGAGCATTTCATAACTGTACTAAGATATTAGTCTTGGTTTATTTTTTTCTTTGAGAGCTGGTGAAAGTAGAGATGACGAAGTGAAGGCAGGGATGGCGTGGTGAAGGCTGGCATCCCGGATTTCGACAACTATCGACAAACATTGACGGCTCAAAATTAGGGTCACAGGTTGGCGTGGATCGATAAATCCAGTGTTGTGGAATTTGTTGCGGGGGGTAACGGGAGTACCCCGAGAAAACCCACTTTCACAGGACATGCGCCGAATAATCTACCTGTCCTGTGCCCAAGATGTAAGGCAAAAACATGAGATTAGTTATATAAACTTAAACGAAGCTCATGGTATGTGCGTATTCTGTGTTTGGCTGCGGTACATACTGCACAGGGATATTGTTTTGTGTGGTGCACATATGTGAAGGGCAGAGGTTAATGTATTTCTTGTTTCTGCTTTTTGAAAATAATTTTAGCCAATGTATTTAGCCTGTCTTTAAGTAGCGGTAATTTGCTTACTTTGTGTAAATAGCTAACAGGGGGGGGGGGTGTACTTTGGAAGCCTTAGGGCTAATCTTAATACTCTGTTCTCCTGATATTGTGGTTTCTTAACTGTGTTGTTTGACATATTTATAACGACATATTATAATGGATCAACTATACACTTTGTAGATCTTTAAGATATAGTGTTAGTTTTACATCCTATATTTATACCAACAATAAGTCTGAGGTGTCTAATACGTTTTTTCTTCTTTTTTTTTACACACAACAGTAAGATTGGACGTCAGTTTTATAATACATCACAAAGAGAAGAGCCATGAGCCCTGTAATTCAAAGTCCAGGCACATTAGTTACTGGACATGCCCAGCTCTTGTTTCGTCATAATTTTAAAAATCTCCCATTTATGTTTATTTTAACTTCTATAAAATGAACTACTGAAACTTTATCATCTAATAATCTTACTTAATATCAGAGTTTAAAACTCACGTAGTTTTTTTTCCTATTTGAATAGTTTTTTTTGATTTATTCCTTATCAAGTGTTTTGCCTATTTTATGACGCGTGTGTTTTGAGTTAGAAACAGTATAAAGTTACAAGTCATCAGTTATCTTGCCACGGAACTATACTGTGCCGCTGCTCAATACTAAGTTTTAAATTATAGAGAGATAATCCGACTATTACAGGAGATAAACGACTTTCAGTGTAAGTCTGGAACGACAAAAATATAAAAGCGAAGCCCACCGTTTTTTTTACTAAGTCTTTATATACACTGTTGAAGGAGATAAACTTTATTCACATTTCGCAATATCCAAGGATTTATTTAACACTTGTGCTGTATCCTTTAACATTTCACTACAAAGTTGTGGAAGATGTAGTACAACAGTCTGAAAGTTTGAATTGCCTTAGGGATTAGTATTGAAGTACACGTACATATTAATGTATTAGAAATGGTACTGCTAAGAATGTCGCACTAGTTCCACATCTATCTGTCTTTCCCAAAATCGATTTGGGGACCAGCTATACATTTTAGCGAAATTGACTGAGACTGCAAATTGGGGGTAGTCTTCTAAATTTCTTTCTGAAGAAGATTCTAACCAGCGAAGCGAAACCGTTATGATCATATTGCAATATGATGATGGATCTTAGATAATAGATTTCTAGTTCACGCTTCCGTTCAGTCTGACCTTTTTTTCCCTACAGTATTGCTTTTAAGTTTAGTTGAGATTTAGAAAGATTTATTTTATGGTTATATTTTATCCCCAACTATGCCTACATACATCGCACATACAGTTTTACTGATATTCATGTCACTGTCAAATAAAATAGATACTTTAACCAATGTAAAAAAAAAAGTTACTGCAGCGCCACCAAACTCAAGTAACTAAAGAATTGTTTGATGCTTTTTTTTCTTAAAAATTATACATACTTAGAATACAGAACGATAGAAATACAAACGTTTATTTTGTAAGCTTGTACTACGACTCAGAAAAATGAAGTGAGTGTTATTTATTAACTTTACATGACAATATTTGGAAAAGAAAATATCATCACTGTTTTCTGTAATTTTTTGCTCAAAATTTTGTTTGCCACATTACCCTTAATTTTAAGGACTTAGTTTGTTTGTTTGTTTAATTTTGCGCAAAGCTACACGAGGGCTATCTGCGCTGGCCGTCCCTAATTTAGCAGTGTAAGACTAGAGGGAAGGCAGCTAGTCATCACCACCCACCGCCAACTCTTAGGTTACTCTTTTATCAATGAATAGTGGGATTGACCGTCACATTATAACACCCCCTACGGCTGAAAGGGCGAGCACGTTTGGTGTGACGGGGATTTGAACCCGCGACCCTCAGATTGCGATTCGAGCGCCTTAACCACCTGGTCATGCCAGGCCAAGGACTTTGAATTTTATAGAATTAACAATACGTGTTTAATCCTCTAGGTATTGAATGATATAGCATGGCTGTTTTTTATTGTTTTTTTATTTGAAAAATTCTAAAGTATTAAAAATCTGATATTTATATAAAGA
>NW_013666857.1:45401-57881 GCF_000517525.1 Limulus polyphemus | reverse complement strand
AGGGCGAGCATGTTTGGTGTGACGGGGATTCGAACCCGCGACCCACAGATTGCAGTCGAGCGCCCTAACCACCTGGCCATGCCGGGCCTCTAGATTTCATAAATTCAAAACAAACATGCATCACAGATTAAAAGGTTCTTTTTAAATATATATATCTTGAATTACAAAAAGGAATAAAAATTCAAAATCGTACTCGAACTTTTCTCTTGCCAAGGGATTTGAGAGAAAACTTCACCTCACTGTTTTCACTGTTCATATAATGGTAACTATAAAAAACATTCACTACAGACTTTTTTAAATGCATTTTTGAAAATTATCCTGTTTTCCGATTTATTCATTAACAGCAAATAAGAACTTGCGTGTCGGTTTTCTTGAAAGGCTCCTGTTTTGTCGAATATACAAATTCCATTCTTATCGAATTTTAAATTCTTAAACGTTTAGTATTTGTTTCAGAGCTTTAATCGAGATTTCATTTTACACTAAAGTTAACATGATTTTGTTTGTTGAAGGTCGAGAAAATTATCACGTGATCTCTCAAAAACATATTTTTGTGCGAAACATTTTCCCAAGATTTGTCAAAGATTTCGAATACGTTTAAAGTTGTTCAAGATTTTTTTAAACACATTTGTAAAAAAATAATTTGATTTAATTGCTTCTCAAGCAAATACTCGTATAGATTTGCTTTAGTTTCATAAAGAAAGCCTGCCTCAGAACTTTGTTATAACAAGATGACTTACAACATGTGTATTCAGATAAAAGCAGCTATTTCATACATAGACGTCATAAAGATTACATAAAAGTATTATAAACTTCTCAATGTAGTGTATTATTATTTGTAAAAAAAAAGAACATGTAAAAAAATTTAAATTTTTCCAAGACAAAGAAACATTGTTTGTAAAAATAGTATATAACAATTATTTACAAATTTATCCAAGACAGAGCTACCATTGTTTTTATATATGTAAAAAACAAAACAAAAAACCCACCATCTAAGCTAGTAGTGTAGTATTTATAAGGAATCGTGTAAGAAAACACTTAAATTTACCAAACATTGTGTAATATTGTTTAGTCAAACTTAAGTTACTTTTACACTTGCACAACTGGGTGAGGGCGAGAATTCTGTGAGAGTCTATTAATTGTAGCATTTAAACTCTTCACTTTACCTTTATCACCAGGGTGATTAAGTCTACATTAGAATCTACCAACTATGTATGTAGTATAATATTGGTAATCCTTATGCAATTAAACACCTCACGTTAGGTGAATCTCCAGAGTGGTTGAAACAGTCCACCAGGTACGTGTCTGCTTTAGACTATAAACGCATGATTAGTAGCAACGTTAACATAATTATTGGTTCATAATAATCTTCTGTTGCTAATTAACTAACTTTTTATAATAAAATTGTTTTACCTAATTTCTTTGTGGCTGCTAATGTGCTGCTATCTTAAGTTGTACAGTCCCTAAGAAGAAACGTTTGTGGGATTTCAACTCAGAATTTTAGAAACAGGAGGCAAAAGAGATACCAATCTTCTTGGCTAGGATGTTGTGCTAACCATTTTGTGCTTACTTCAGTGTTTGGTTGTTTGCTTAGATAGTTCTTGGGAGGATGGCTATAGAAGTCTTCTTCAATTTTCTTTATCTTGCCTTACTGTTATGTATCTTTCTACAGCACTCGGTGGTTTTCTTCTATATAATGTACTGCTGATATGATAGTGTTATAGCGTCATGTGAGTTATTGTGTTCTCGTTTTAAATGTTTTCAATGTGTTCATTGCCACATTCATATGGGATGACGTAGTTAACATTTTCCCATTTTGATGGGTATTTTTGTGTGTACCAGATGGCATATTAGAGTATAACGTTTTTTAAATATTGCCCTGACCTTATCTTGTCTAAAGCAGATTCTCTCAAAGACATTTTGTGATAGCTGTATGATTATAGGTTGTTTTCTTTTTCCTAGTTTCTGTACCATTATCGTTCAATTACTACTTCTTGCGTATAACCATTAGTGTTTCTTATGATGTAGGTAACTTCGTTTTTTTTTGTGGTTCCCATTAAAGTTAGTTTCAGATGATGCGATATCCATGTTCTGTTATCTTCAGTGCTTGATTTGTTCAGATAGTTTTGATACATGAATAATCCATGGCTCCATTCTTTACTCTGTAGTTTGATCTATGGCCGAAATCTTTACCGGTACTATTTGGTTTTCTGTACACTCCAATGACAAACCGGTAAGCTGATTTTATATCCGATACATTTAGGAATGGGATGAGAGGCAAATATTTCACCATGGAGAATTAGATGATTGCCTGAACATTGTTTGAGTATCTAGATAACAGAATATTGCTTCAAACCCTAAGATTTAAAAAGAAAAGCAAAGAAGTTAGTAAAACCATAAATGATTTTAATTTAATTTGATGAGATTTACGACTTTATGGTACATCGTGTATCGCAGAACGTGACATCATACATTTCTTCATAATTGTAATTGAATTTTAAAATATGCCTAGTCACAAGAAACAAAGTTTAGAAAACAATCCAAGTGTTATAAGTATGTTAACACATAAAACCGTCACGAGCATCTTTGGGGAAAGCACATTAGTTGATCTTGATTAGATCAGATTGCGTCCCAGAAAGACTGCAGGTCATAATTAGTAGCTGACAAACGCAGACGCTGATTCTATTTTCTTCTAATATTTAGGCGTGTTAATAAACTTTTGAATATAATATATTATGTAGCTAAGGTACTTTGTATTAAGATTAAATGCGACGCCAGTGCATAAAACTATATATCCTCGACTTTGAGATATTTTTAATATAATAACATTTTTAGCTATTACGCTAATAGTTACTTTGATAACAAAATCAGCTTTCTGGCTTCAAAAGTATAATCAAGCAGATTTCTGATTTTAGGGATATATATCTATTGCTTATTATTTAACATGCCGTTAACGTTTCAAATTAAAACTATAGAAGGCTATTTACAGCAATATCAGTATAAATGTGTTCCTTTCTTACTTTGAAATAAAAAAAATCAACGAATAATTGTTCATTTTTAATCAATAATAAACGATTTAACAAGGGTTTATTTTTATCAAAAATGGAAATTGTAAAAACTTCTTTATGAAGTTAATTTCGGTAAATAAAAAAGTGAAAACCTTTTGAGTTATAAGTTTTGCAGATCAAAAGCAGTTTTATTTTAAACATTCGGAATACTTCCACGAAGAAACAAATTTGAAAAATAACAAATGAAAGATAAAAAAATAATTTGCAGTTACTTAGAATTACTCATCTCACCCACAAATAAACCTTGTTTTACCAAAGAAAAACTTTTAAATTAGTAATTGGAAATATTCTTATTAAAATTGAATTTAATATATGTATATATAGAGGGAGAGAGTGTATTCTCTGACAAAGAAAACCAAAACCAATCCAATATCATGAAACCCATAAGTTGTATTACTATAAACGCTGTTTATGTAATGCTGTGTTATAAATATAACTTCCTATATGTGGGACAAACCTTCACACGCTGTATATGTAATGCTGTGTTATAAATATAACTTCCTATATGTGGGACAAACCTTCACACGCTGTATATGTAATGCTGTGTTATAGATATAACTTCCTATATGTGGGACAAACCTTCACACGCTGTATATGTAATGCTGTGTTATAGATATAACTTCCTATATGTGGAACAAATCTTCATACGCTGTTTATGTAATGCTGCGTTATAGATATAACTTCCTATATGTAAGACAAACCTTCACACCCTGTTTATGTAATGCTGTGTTATGAATATAACTTCCTATTTGTGGGACAAACCTTCACAGCTGTAATAGAACGTGCTAACGATCACAACTCTTCCATCACTACTAACAGAAAACTGCCTCTGACAAAACAATTGAATATACCCAGCCATACACTTCGCGTCGTCAAAATGATCGGTTTAACATCAAAAGTAGCCAGAGAAATTCAATATGCTTTTTGGATAACAACTCGAAATACTGTAACGGGGGATGGCATTAATCTTCATGTTGTGATTGTTGACTTTGGTTCATTTCTAAAAACAAAGTTTCAAATGTAGCTTGTTTCAATTCCAAACACCCTATTTAACCCGCAGTTTGTTACCTTCCGTTCCATTCTTAATTGTTGTTACCTTTTAGTAAACCTCCAAGGGTTATTCCATGTTTTTATGCTATTCTATTGTTTTAAAAATTGTCGTTTTAGTTTTAACGTTTTTTGCGTGTTTGGTTATCTCTATCAACAGGTGGAGACTTGTACTTCTTTTGATTATACATATATATAAAAAGAAAGAAAGGTAATATATATGTATATAGTAGAAGTAATATCTTCGATCCCAGAGTAGTGTATTTCTTACCTTCTGATAGTATTCCAACGAGAGTCAGTAACAGGAATATACTCTTACGTTCAGATGAATAGTCTGAACATTAGACATTTTCTGGAAAATCGATAACCTTCAGATCGTCATTTTACTGGATAGATCTCGGTATATAAAATGGTTTATTTAAAATACCAATAAACTTCATTTGGCTGAATTTCTTTGTAGTTCTCGAATCAAAGCCAGTATTGATCCTAAAAATGTAGTAATCCTTGGAGCGCACAAATCTTTTTTTAGCAGCACGAGGAAACTGTGAGCCGACACTCTAAGAAAAAGACGGATTCGGCAAGAAGGGTTTAAATCTCATAACATACAATTCCAACACTCTAATGAAATAGAAAAAAATAAAGAAAAGAAAACTCCAGTACGAGATATAAAATCATCCCAAATAAAATATGTGAATTTTAGAAATATCGTTCTTTGTGCATTTTTAGAATAAAGCGTTTTTAATTTAAAAACAAAATAAAAATGGAATATTACCTAACACATGTTAAAGTGTAGTTATTTTATATTGTTATGTAGTTTTCAATACATATTATAAGTAATCTGTATATAAAACACTGTTAACATAGATTTCAATTCATGTTACAACTAATCTGTATTGCAGGATACACTGTGAATATGCGATATGCAGGCATATGATGCTTTGTATCTGATTTAATTATATGGGATTTAAAAATATTTTTGGTGTATTTGTTTTATATGCGGTTTTATAGCTATTGGCTCAGAAAGTCGTTCCAATTGCTTTGTTCAAGTTCCTTTGTTTCTTTGTTCTTTATAGTAGATTGGTGTCTATTTTGGCCGAGAGGATAGCACGGTAACATATAGCATACGGATTGAACGAAATAGTGATTGTAATATCCCTTATTAGTCGACATGGCAGTGCCTGTATGCTACATTCGATCATGTTGTGAGAAATAACAAGTGTCACGAGATGAAGCCGACTACAGGACAAAGAAATCGAATTTACTCGTTCCATTCTAGTGCGCTTTATTGATTCACTTCTATCTTGAATTACTTGAATAAAGATGTACCTTAAGAAATGAATCATTATTCAGTAGAAGTGACTATCTTTTCATGTGCGCAAAAAAGTATTCTGTGTTCTCTTTTTTGCCTGTTTCCTAATAAATATTGTGTAATTTTTTATACTTGTCTAATCTCATTATTTCACACAAACACACACAATAGAAAAAGTTAGTCAAGCTATCAAACAAATTACTATCCTTACTTCCTGAACAAATCTGCTGTTATTACCGAGTCAAACTATCTGATACTTATCGGGAAATCAGTTTCCACCTGAAAATACCACTGACGCAGTTTTCATCATGTCTTATAATTAGTCTGTATTGTAAGATTCACTGCTAACGTAGTTTTGTTCATGTCTCATAACAAATCTGTATTGTAAGATAAGTTGTTAAGATAGGCAAGACATTGTTAATGTAGTTTCTATCTATCATAACACTAGTCTGTATTGTAAGACACGCAGTAAGCATACTGTTGTGGGCGAAAATTTTATTATTTTAATGTTTTGTTCAATAGAGAGAGTTTTTTACACTATTCATCCCACTATTATGTTTCCACTAAACAGTTTAGCCGTTTCTTTTGATTGCTTCTCCAAAGCAACTTGCTGTCCTCGAGGTCATTTAGCCACCTGTAAATAAAGCCAGGTTATTGGTCAGATCTCTGCATTTTGCTGATTTTAATCCTAAACGTAAATATTAATAACAGTTTTTCATTAGAACTAAATGATAAACTCAACTTTACAAACCACTTCCTGGACGTGAAGGTTTTAACTAAACCCCTGAAATAAAACATCTGAAGCATAAGACATATTCTTCAAAACATTTAAACCCATGAACTGAAACCCCGACTAGCTTCATAGTTTTCATCTAAAGTTTTTATATTAACTCCATGTTTTCACAATAAAATAGAAAGAAAGTGTGATTTAACCCATTGATTGTGGCTGTATAAACGTGCGCGAAATGTTTGCAAGCCTTACACCATATACGGCACACTCACATTCAACTGTCGGAGGTTTACTAATGACTCTAAGTTTGAGATATTCAGCAGTAACCAATAGCATTATACTGAAAGAAGAGAACAGGGGCAGCAAATAATGGGTTAATAACAAGAACATCATTATATATAATCATTATTATAAATGTGAACTCTTATGTATAAATATTTGTGTGTGCGTGTATGTGTGTGTTAGGGTCCATTATCCAGAGTTGGCTAAGTCAGTGAGAGTAGTTTTTGGTATGATAACTGAAAACTTTCCGACGATGTCCACAAGCTATTTTGTTTTAGAATATTTGTCTGAAAAGGGAGATAAAAAAGACCCTGAAACAGGGAGCATTCCCTCTTTTTTTACACACTTTTGGCTCTGAAGACCCACATACTTAATCAGTTAAATGAGTCAGTTATTATCTTCCACAAAGCAAGGTATGCAATTAGCATCTAATGAGGTCATTTAATAACTAAAGAAGGAAGGAAGAGGAACATTATCCAACATTGTCCTTTGTACAATTGTCGCTTCCTTAGCAAGTGCTCTCAGCTAGTAATAATAATATGGATATAGCTGTACCACAAAACGTGATTTCAGAATACCGATAACATGATAATGATAAAGACAGAGCTGAGTAGAAGGTTTGGGTTCATAATACTAATATCGTGAAATCATATAGACAGAGCAGCACTAGAAAATTCAAACTGTCTTCACTTCAGTGAATCATGTTTTGAAACCTCTTATTTTTTAATGAAATTGTCATATTTGTTTTTAATATAACGACTAAAAAGGATTGTGGCTCTTTTATTGGGAGTATAAATATATATATATATATGTATATATAATGATGATGAAAACGCCTGTTTAGTAAGCACAAAGTTTTGAATGCGTGTACATAGTATGGAAAAATTATGTATCATAGCTTTCATGGTCATCCAATAGTTACCCAATTTATCTTCATTGGTTATAAATGTTACAGTCGTGTACTGATTATTAATATTCTCTTTTGTTAAGTATTTTTCAGATGATTTCAAATTGATACGAAGGTTGTGTGCTGATGTGAAATCTTCTCTTTTTTTCGTGTTTTTCTTAGACGATCTCCAATGAAAGGAACGATGATTTATTAAGTTAATCCTCGACATGAAGTCGTCCGTTCCGCAAATCCAGTGCTCGATGTCTTCAAACGAAAGAATGACAGGTAGCATTGTCATCGCGAGTGCATTTGTGATTTGTTTTACGTTGTTCGGTGTATTTAACCTTATCGGTGGAAGCGTGCTTGTTTCGGTAGCTTGTAAGCAACAAGTCGTTCTTGAACGAACCCTGTTTCACGACTTTCCAAGCTTACGTCAGCAGAACCAGAAATATGGAAAATTTTGGAATCCCCTTATGGTTGTCGGTCCGACTCTCTTGATAACGGGAATGATGTTGGTGATCGTCGGTTTTCTTTTAGGGATTGTTGCCTGTCGTTCTTCAACTCACTTGAAGAAATCCCTTCCATACGTTTCATCCTTATCATGTGTCCAAATGTCCAGTCTTAATGGCAAAAACCCTGAGCAAGAAACCAGTAAAGATCGCTCAGCCACTGAAATTACGAACATTTTGATCAACCACTCCGAAAAAAAGGGTAACCGAGATTCTAACCCCGACGATCACTGCTCTCAGCAAAAGGTTGTTGTGGACATTCATATTCCATCAAGCACAAGAGAAATTCCAAAATCTAAGGAAGAACCTCGCAAAGCATCCATGGACAGCAGAACTACCGAGGAAACGGAAATTCCGTCACTGATTATACAAGACCATACTGATGAAGCTGAGTACAGCAACCTTACTGCTTAGTATTTAATGTTCTTACCGTGTGAATATTGTCAGTTTCTATTTTTAAAAAATGTGCTAATTAAAACGTTGTAAAACATCTATGTTTAAGCACTTTGTCACTGTTAGTATGTAGAAATCAAACAATAATACAAGCTTGGTATACATATTTTCAGAAAGTATGTTCAGTGGCTAGTATGTCTAATGTCATGTTTTCCCTTTGCTATTTATATTGTAAAAAATATTCTTATGATTGTTTTTACTTTTAACTTGTTAACTCGTTATTAAAGATAAAATATCACGTGATTTGAGCTTGACGTTTAATTCAAAATTGCTAAACAACTGTTGTAAATCAAAACATTCTTTTGTCAGTAAACAATAAAATCAAACATTGTTTACCTCAGTACATCTTGCATTTTTATATGGTTGTCGAAACAAACTGTATTATTAGGTATTAATTATACTAACATGCTTTTGGCGACTTATTACTGAATATGGTTAATATTAATTGTCTATAATCGACTCAACTTGGTATTTATCTGTTTTATTACATTTTGTAATAATCATACCAATTCAACTTTCTTAACTAACTCTTAACACAACGTTTCATTGCTAATCATGTGTCAGTATTTGTATATTTGAACCTGAAACTTCAGGAACATTTGAAGGACCAGATATCGTTAAAACAATAAAGAGTGCCTCAAGAAGACTCCTCTCATAACCACAAAGGATGTTATACCTTCTTCGGACGATTTCAAATTGCAGAGACATAATACCTAAGTAACTTATTATATCAGGCAAGAAAGATATTTTCACAAGTACATAAGTCTAGTCATTCCGCCAATACAGTACAAACAATATAATTTGTGATACAATCTAATCTGAATAGCTTCTATTTAACCAACTTATTCAATATTGTCCGCGCAGTAACTCTGACAAATACAAGAAACTGGTCAAAGCTTAACAGGTCCCAAATACTTCTATTTAACTACAACCTATTTCCAACATGGCTACCAATTGAAAGAAGGTGTGGCAATCGGAGCTCCCCTATCACCAGTACTTAACAAGTTGTTAATGGAATAACGTAAGGATGATTCCTTACAAAGATCTCCACTTTAATCGAAAACTCGTTGTTGTTGTTTTTGTTATCTATATACTCAGTCTTTAATTATGTAGACAGACATTAAAAATTCAGTTTTAACAAGATTATATCCACTTATGAAATTATATACAATTATAAAAATTGGGACATATCTTTATATAAATATCAGATTTTTAATACTTTAGAATTTTTCAAATAAAAAAACAGCTATGCTATATCATTCAATACCTAGAGGATTAAACACGTATTTTTAATTCTATAAAATTCAAAGTCCTTGGCCTGGCATGACCAGGTGGTTTAGGCGCTCGAATCGCAATCTGAGGGTCGCGGGTTCGAATCCCCGTCACATCAAACATGCTCGCCCTTTCAGCCGTGGGTGCGTTAAAATGTGACGATCAATCCCACTATTCTTTAGTAAAATAGTAGCCCAAGAGTTCGCGGTGGATGGTGATGACTAGCTGCCTTCTCTCTAGTCTTACACTGCTAAATAAGGGACGGCTAGCGCAGATAGCCCTCGTGTAACTTTGCGCGAAATTCATAACAAAGAAACATAACAAACAATCCCGTTCTTCTATTTAAACCCAAACGTCAGTTGGTGCTTCTGCATGGCTGCATTTCCTCATATCAGTAGTTCCAAATTATAGATAGCTATTCCTAAAATCTAATGGGGTCTTTGATTTGGCCGTTCAGAACATTTGCGCATAATATACCGTTCCAGTTTAAAATGTCAGTTTTATACCAATTATTGATTTCCTAAGATTTAGGAAACGAAGATTTCTAACTAACCTTGTTCATACTGTCGAGTAGGTATGAGATAAAATAATTAAATTTATCATCAGTGGAAAATAAATCATTATATTGTTCACGCTATATAATGGAATATCGTTTGAACTACTTGGAAATGATAGAAGATCACATTATTGCAATGTTATATCACTCTATAATGAAGCCTTCATCCCTGTAACTTATTTAGTAAATACCAGGCTGCAAATAAATGACATAAAAGAGCGCTCGTAGTGGGCATTTCCGTGAAGAATCTCAGTTTATATTATGTTTATCAACAAAAATCGTAAATAAACAAGAATAGTTGTGGCCTTCATAGGTAAACGTTCAACCAACAGGGAGGTACTAAGAATTACAATAACGGGAGGATAAAAAATGAATATGGACAGCAAAGGAGAAAGAAAACTCAAGCAAGTTCAAAAGAAAGAAATGCCATTATTTCTCACATCAATTTGAATTTCAAGAAGTGCTGGGGCATTTACTGCAATAATGACTAGATGTTAGGATTTTTCCTGGCTGCTATAACTAAGGAAAAGGCAAGAGTCTTCATCATACCACAAATACTGATGGAAATATATATCTATAGTCAGACAAAAAATTCTCGTGCAGTAGTCCTCCGTCCTTGATTACCCATTTTAGTGACCATTATCATTTTATAGTTTCAAGGGGAAATTAACTTTCAACTCACATTAGCTTGTATAAGCCTTTGCACCACTCCTTCATCTGAGTATCGCCTACACACCACAGGACAAAGGACATAGAAAATTGGCCAAACAAATATACATATGTAAATATAGTGAACTATCACAGTTTGTCCGTAAATCTGAGATTTGATCCCAAACAAATTATTTCATAGTATACAGCTCCTGGTACAGCTCTTTTGGAAAAGGCAGACATACCTTTTAAAGTTAAAAGGAATTCAAATGGTATAACAAACACATTTTGCGGTTAATCATTTTTCTGAAGAAAAAATCGAGAAAAAGTTGAAAATGTGCATAAAATTTTTATTTCTTGATCATTTTCTTTATTGAAGGCTCATTTGTTTTGAAAAGGTCTATTATTAACATATCAAAGTTTTAGGTTGCTCTTTATGGTAAAGAAGCAGTTTTTCTGGGGGCAGAAATTCAAAATTATAATAAAATAGTATGCAAACTGGATTTTTCAAACAAGTTTGACAATCAGAACTAGTTATAGACGGTATTCAAATAAGTCGGTATGAAAAATATTTAACTAATTCTAGCGTGAGGTTATATATTACCAACAAACTTTGTATTTCTGTTTGTTCGTTTTTTCCGTTAAAACAGTTACAATGAATACGTGTACTCTATCTATTGATTCTCTCTATAATGGAGAAAATACTATTCTCTTAAGACACAAAAGCGCAGAGAAAAAAAATCAGGCCAAAGTAAAAGAAATGACAGCATTTTCGTAGTATCTAGCAAGTGTGTACACAAAGACTTTAGAAAACGATACATTAAACAACAAAGTACAGATATTGAACTAAAACGAAAATCATGTAGCCCTGATACCGATACGCTGGTAGAAAGTAATTACTTCAATAGAGGGACCTACAAAAGATACTACATCATCACTCCAGTGTGAAACACATATTTATCCACGAGCTCTATTAGAGCTTCTATACCTCTGAGGAAAGAAAAAATACGGATGTTATTTGGAAAGTTATTATCGAATAATCTGTTGAGCCCTCTCTTTAGTACATAGTGTACGTTCCTCATAGACGCGATATGATATATAATGCCATTTCTAATGCCTATATTGACTTTGTAATACCAAGGTATGGTAAGGTGATAATTGAATTTGATGGATACATAGATGGCTCATCTACTGAGGACGTAGCCCATGATAGACTAACAGGAGGATACACTGGCACAGTAGTCTAGTTTACTGGAAATATGGTTCTTACTTTGAAAAACAAAATTTCTGATAACAAAGCAAGTAAACAGTGAATGCCATCATTGTTCAGCGACAGACTACAACGTAGTGCATATGGAATGCATCATACTACAAGAGATGTAGATTTGTTGATTGTCCAAACAGTCATTGTATCATTGGATCGATTGATACTGTCTCATTGATGAGGACACAGATCTTATTATTATTTTTTGCTATCATATAGGACTTGATACTCAAATGATCTATTTCAGAACAGAACCAAAATAAAATTTGAGAAAAAGTTTTAAGAAATTGGACATGTATTTAGCAAATACTTTTTTTTGGTCCAGCTGTATGCAACAATATTTTGTTTATACATTCCATACTAGGATGTGACTCAACAGCCAATGTTTTGGTTATAAACAAGATTACGACACTTATGATAAACAACGTTGTTTATTGACAAAAAGGGGACATGGAT
>NW_013666857.1:19651-44401 GCF_000517525.1 Limulus polyphemus | reverse complement strand
CCTCCCTCTAGTCTTACACTGCTAAATTAGGGACGGCTAGCGCAGATAGCCCTCGTGTAGCTTTGCGCAAAATCCATAACAAACAAACATGAAATCCAGAAAACTCTATAAAACCAGATATATGATATTCTTCATAAAATACTGATACCAAACCAGCTTCTTTTGAAACATTTTTGTTCGATTTTATGTTTTAAACTGAGAGATAGTAAACAATAGAAATATCAAGTATTATATGTTTTTCAATAGAAATATGAAGTATTATATGTTTTTTTCCTTTTTTACAAAGGTTTGTAAAGGAAATCTTGTAAGAAATAGCATATTTATTTATTTGTTATTAAGCGCAGAGCCACACAGTATGTTATCTGTGCTATATCTACCGGAGGTATCGAAACCCGATTTTGTAAGACTTCAGATTTACCATTGAACCACCAGTGGGACACAATTTGAACGAGCTGCTTGTATAACACCACGGAATTCTTCAGCCTATGTAATCAGGAATGTAAAAAAAAAAAGTGTAAAATTTTGAATAAACGTCTGATCAGAGAAAAAAGTATAGAAGTACTGTCGAAAGCTTCATGGTAATCTGAAAGTAAAAAGATTATGAAAGTAAGCTGTGAAACCTGTCAACAAATATAAAAACAACAAAGAACAGAAAGTATGGATGTTTATAATACTTTTTGCATTATGGTTCTTACCTGAAGAGTTAGAGATACTTGTTACAATAGCTTTAGCTTCAAACAAGCTATGATTGACCAGTAAATTAAAAGATATGAATATTTTCAAACCTCTAAGTAAATCCACAGTAATAGCTGGTTGCTTTTTTATTGTGGGCTGGGCGTAGTCTAGTGGCTAGCCCTGTAGAGCTGCATTTCGAAGAGTCTGAGGCTCAAGGCGTAGTTTATAGCATTAAAAACATTTGACCTTGAGTGAAAAATTCCAAACACATTCACATTGACAATGAAAGATCTTAACATTGATTTTTCGCAGCATTAACTTACACTCAACCATTTTCTCCTTTTTTTTTTTTTTACTAAGGATCCAACAATAATAGTAATCTTCTTGAACTACGTGAACTGTCTAATAAAAATTCCATTCCCGCCCTCAAACCATTCTGTATTAATGGCTTTTTTTTGGAGAAAAAAATGCAGATAAACATATGTTACACAGTATAGTAACAAGCATGGTTTCTTTGTTTTTCCACCAGGCAAATAATAAATACTTAATTACAAATCACGAGCATCACTATGAAAGTAATTGAAATGTTTGACATCTATTTCAATTACCTGCCAACTCTCAAGAGTGAAACACAACAAAGGGGTGTTTTTATTATTTCTTTTTCGAAGAAATGTTAAGAAAGAAGATCAAAAGGTTAAGATAATTATGTTTTCGATGTGTTTCCTAATACAACTTAAATTGTAAGTTCTATCTGAGTTATTTTTTACGTTGGACTGCTTCTTCCAAGTATAACATAAATATTAAAGTTATATGTTTCAGTCTCGTGATTATTACGCTTGGTTGGCAATTTACCTTGCTACGTTTTAACAACATGTAACAAGTTGTATTTGGCAAGTGAAAATCTCCAACAACGAAGAAAATTTTAAATGAATTCAAACAATCTCTGTGTCTCTTGGAAATAACAGAAATTCGAAAATAAAGGAATGTAAAAAGCGATGTATAAAAACAAGTATTTTAAGTTATATGTTACTCTAAAAACATCGAAACAAAACAAGTCCTCCTATACAGTTGAAGGGTATAGGAGTAGAAGAAAGAAAGCATCTGTATTTATTTAACAAAAGTGGAACAAAACGAGCCTCAATTGAACAGGAGTAGAACGTAAAAAGCATCTTTAGTTGGTTTAATGAAACTTGCATCACGGATATGAATGTCACCGTAAAGTAACAGGGGAATGCATTGAAAACAGTTCCTAGTATTTTTTTATAATATTTCAAAAACTCCTTTTGTAAAACCATCGACTATGTATTTCTACTGTAGAATTACTTTTTAAATGCCTATTACAAAACCGTCGACTATGTATTTCTACTGTAGAAGTACTTTTTAAATGCCTATTACAAAACCATCGACTATGTATTTCTACTGTAGAAGTACTTCTTAAATGCCTGTTGTAAACCATCGACTATGTATTTCTACTGTAGAAGTACTTCTTAAATGCCTGTTGTAAAACCATCGACTATGTATTTCTACTGTAGAGGTACTTTTTAAATGCCTGTTGTAAACCATCGACTATGTATTTCTACTGTAGAAGTACTTCTTAAATGCCTGTTGTAAAACCATCGACTATGTATTTCTACTGTAGAGGTACTTCTTAAATGCCTGTTGTAAAACCATCGACTATGTATTTCTACTGTAGAAGTACTTCTTAAATGTCTGTTGTAAACCATCGACTATGTATTTCTACTGTAGAAGTACTTCTTAAATGCCTGTTGTAAAAATCATCGAAGTGAATGTCAGGTAACAAAAGCATTACATTCGTAAAACTTTTTATACGAGGTATGTAATGAAATATCTTATAAACACGAGAATGCATATTTAAAAACGTTCATATAAACTTATACCTTTACAGTGCATAAAAGTCTGAATTGTTATCCGTGATGTTTTATGAGGCTGGGTATATTAAAACAATATAGTACTAAATTATATTCTCATATTACTCACATTTGTTGTTTCACACTGATATATACCACGGTTAGTGTATTATTAATGAAATGTATGTACTTTATTATACAGTGCGATGAAGATCTGCGCTAGCAGCTCGAAGCGTCGTCAAAGAACATCCTATACACATGCAGTTCATTAACACCTTTCAAGTAAAACAATGTGAATCTATATGCCAGTTATGTATGTTTTTTTATGAATAAAACACATGTATACTTTACACATTTACCACAGTATGCGCTATTATTCTCTCAGAGAGCATTAGCATTTCATCTATAGTCCATATGTATACAGTTCCAAGTGACTCAATAAAACGTGGACAAAGAAGAACAGGAACAAAAAGACTGCCATACTATTTGAAACGTCTATGTAACAGGAACAAAAAGACTGCCATACTATTTTGAAACGTCTATGTAACAGGAACAAAAAGACTGCCATACTATTTTTGAAACGTCTATGTAACAGGAACAAAAAGACTGCCATACTATTTTTAAACGTCTATGTAACAGGAACAAAAAGACTGCCATACTATTTTTAAACGTCTATGTAACAGGAACAAAAAGACTGTCATACTATTTTTAAACGTCTATGTAACAGTTATTTTCATAGTAATTAAAGTGTATCATTTTAATTGTTTCTCAAACATTTGCACCAGTATAAGTTTTAAAAATATCTTTTAGTTACTCAGAAGTTCATGTATGTATAGGAATTACTTATAACTGAATAAATTCAAGATATGCTCGAGCCTTGATGTATGTTATTAATTGAACTGATACAAACATCATTGATATTCTTCCTGTAAAAGTAATAGGTCTTACTATAACGGTGCCCCAGTGGGACAGCTGTAAGTCTACGGACTTACAACGCCAAGATCCGGTTTTCAATTCTCCGCTTTGGTCTAAAACAAACGAATTTACTATGAAATATTTATTTTCACAGACAACACATTCCCCAGAGAATGAATCTTATTCTGGTTATTTAAAAAGTGTTCATTCCATGACACATAAGTTATGTTTGCAGCACCTCTCGTAACTATGTATTTTGTGGAATGATATGGTTTCATGTTATTAAGATATATGAGTCAAGGTAAGAATACTTTAAAAACAGAAGTTATTGCTACAGTATCATTTTTTTCTGACTACAAATCAAATGACAATTCAACCCATTACTACAAATATTACACAACAGAAGGCGTCAGTATAAAGTATTAAACTGCACTGCCGTCTATTTCTCAACACTCAATTATTAAAACAAAGATGTACCTTAGGCCTCGTTTCTTTGACACAAACTAATACAGTTCTGTTGCTTCAAGGGTATTTTAAGCAATACAGACTTAGTAGGGTTTTCTCTTTAATGGACTGCTATTATATGTGGGGACGTTTCGGCTTCTACGTTGAAACCGTCTTCATTTACTCGAAGAAGGTCTCATTATAGAAACAGAAACAAGTTACTTATTCTGGGGGTGTAATTTTCATTTGTAATTAAAATTAACTATCTCTAATTTTCTGTGATTCAAGATCAAATTTGCCTGTCCATAAAGCTATAACATGAATTTACTTTAAACATTATGTGTTTTCACACATATGTAGCAGTAGTAACTAAAGAAAAATGTTTGCTAAATCTTAAACAATTTGAAGGTTAAAACTTTCAAGTTATCCTTTTATTATTATGTTTTTAGTCATAAAAGGTAACTGCTGCCATAATTAGATCATATTCATAAATATTGTCAAAACTACGAAATTTGGATCCCAATTATGTTGATGTCTCTTATTTAATAAAGCTCTGATTGTCCTGTTCTGTTCCCATAATTTGTTAGAGTATCATATCTAATGATGCCTAGATTAACGAAGTTAATTTATAGTCATATCAATAACGTAATAACGCTCAATAATCTGGCAAATGTTTAATTACGTCACAACTCTGAATCCTGTTGAGAACCAAGATTCATATAACTTCCATCGAAAATATATTCTCGGATTCCTGTCTCACTAATTCAGACAATAAGTACAAAATATTAAGACTAAAAGCTCCATGTAAGCTCGAAGTACAGTTCTCTATATCATTTAAACCTGTAACAGTTGAATAATTGTAACTAAAACTCATTTAAACCTGTGAAAGTTGAATAATTGTAACTAAAACTCATTTAAACCTGTGAAAGTTGAACAATTGTAATTAAAACTCATTTAAATCTGTGAAAGTTGAACAATTGTAACTAAAACTCATTTAAACCTGTGAAAGTTGAATAATTGTAACTAAAACTCATTTAAACCTGTGAAAGTTGAATAATTGTAACTAAAACTCATTTAAACCTGTGAAAGTTGAATAATTGTAACTAAAACTCATTTAAACCTGTGAAAGTTGAATAATTGTAACTAAAACTCATTTAAACCTGTGAAAGTTGAATAATTGTAACTAAAACTCATTTAAACTTGTGAAAGTTGAATAATTGTAACTAAAACTCATTTGAAACATAAAACTCAGGTAAAAACACCATATAATGTGTTTCTGAACGATAGTTTCTTGACTAATTTGAACGTGTTTATATATCTCGTTATTAATACTTTATTGTTTTTAAATTAAGCCATAGTCCTTTGCATGAAGTTGCAATATTTTTTTCTCTTTTGCAAATGAAACAAATCTCTTAGCTTCTTTAAGGGCGGAAGTGATGGCATAAATGATATAACCACTCAGTAACTTCTTTTATACTTGTAACATGTTTCTTGTTGTTAACAGTGAGTTTCTTAAGGATATGTTTTCCAGGGATATGTTTCAACTCTTTTTAACTTTTTTAATGCATAGGATTACTTTAAGTTGCCCCCAGTGGCACAGCGGTATGTCTGAGGACTTACAACGCTAGAAACTGGGTTTCGATACCCGTGGTGGGCAGAGCACAGATAGCCCATTGTGTAGTTTTGTGCATAATTCCAAACAAACAAACAATACTCTAAGTTATCATTTTTACTCTTTTTTGCGAAACTTTTTTAATCAATTTACTAGTTACTTGTCTAATGCATCCCAATTAATTTTAGGATATTTCCAGAATTTAGGACCTATTTTCCCATTAATAGTGGCAAATTATTGAGTGACCGGTGAGTAGGGGAGACCGGGCTACATAGTCGGGTTGAAACAATGCTGATAACGTTTATATGGTGAAATTGATAGCTGTGATATCATGACATCCAAATACGCGTCATTTGCTGTTATAACCTCATGGTGATCGAAAACCTCTGTCATGCGTAGGAGTGAAAATTAATATTTTCTCAAATATACATAAATATTTTCTACAGCAAATATTTTTTGTATTATTTTAAGTACTATGCTAAGATAAGTTAAGCTGCATAGTAGTTGAAAGTGTCTTCTTTCGGTTGTATAATACTACATAAATTTGTTTGATAACTATTACTGGAACGGCAAACACAAACTATTTCTAGTAAATGGCGGTTTGGTGCAAGTCGACCCATTTCACTTGATGCAGATTGACACGCGTGTCAACTAGCCTTACAATGAAGAATTTGTATGTATTTGTTATGTTTTTAAAACAAAGATAGACATAATACAAACACATTTAAATACATTTCGATTAGTTTTTAATCAACGCTCAAATGTTTAAAAATTAAAGAAAATTAATTAAAATCCTGGAAAATTCTTCATTGTTTGTTTCCTTTCCGATATTTTCCTGGAATATTTTTTCTAAACTTTGAAGTCAAACTGCATTTATAGATATTATTGAATAAAAAAATTGAATTATGTTTTCTTTTTTTATTTACTTAAATGTGCAATAAATATATTGATATAAATAAAGTGATTTTGATTTAATTTCATTCGTGTCAACTTCGCCAGAGTTTGTGTGTCAAGTAAACCGTACTCAGGGGAAGTTGACACACATTATACACTCTTTTATTGTGTTCATTTTTGAGACAATTAGTAAAGAGGTGATTTGTTTACGTTAAGTAATAGAGGAAGGTGTCAGGTTTATGTTGGTATCGAAATTTATTACCTTGAAGTTCACAGGTTACTATATTTAAAAATTAAACAAAATGAGTCAACCAGCTCCGGTCTCTCCTATGTCATCAGTAGGAGTACAAGTTTAGAGCGTAAACCATTTGAATTTTCACAATGTTTAGATTCTATGAGCTGTTTATGAAAGTATTCAAAAGTGTGCTATGGATGGTAAGAGAGCTGGTAGAAGAAAAGTGATAATTTTTGTTTTCTTGTCATCCTTCAATATGCCTCTTAGAACTGCAAAGTTTCGCCTGCGTGTACTCTGCATTGTTTACATGTACGCATTGAACTCCACATTGTTTACAGGCATGCGTTGAATTCCGCATTGTTTACAACTAACCAAGTTTTATAGTACCGCTGGGTAATTCCCGAAGACCATATTAATCACAGAAAACATTCTGTTTGTAATGCAGTTAAAAAGGTGTTGTTACATGCTATACAGTTACAATTAAGCATTTTCTATGGAAACCTTTTTAAACCACTAAATCGGATGAATGAGAAAGTTTATAAGTAAGAAGACCCGAAGCGGGTTGTGCGACCACAGCATTAAAAGGATAAAACAATTTGAGTAATAATTATTAACTTCCGATCAAAGCAAGTTACTTTCTTAGGTCAAAATTTAAAAACAAACCGGTAGTGAATATAGCTAATGAAATATACTGTTTTTATAACCTTGCTTCTAAAAATTAGAATGCTCTGTTTCATCTTTTGGTTAATTATTTTATACAATATCTTAGTCCGTGAACTTAGAAGAGGAAAAATATACTTACCAAGTCTTCGTTCTTCAGTCCGCTATACCCTTCTACTTTTTACAGCTGAAAAAAAGCAAGCCTCTAAATACTTTTAGTGGACGCAGAATGAACCAAGCCTCTATATACGGCTTAATGGAAAAGGTAAAAAATATTTACCTTTGTATTTGTTTTTAAAGACTGTGGACGCAAATAAAAAACCACGTATACGGTTTAATGAAAGATGAAGAAATAAGTCTCTGTATTTTATCAATCGAAAGCGAAGCGTACCAAGTCTGGGAATATGTTATAATAGATTTAGAACAAAACACGCCTCTTTGAATGGAAGCAAGAATAGTTTAGTAGAATTAGGATATAAAGATCCATTAATAGTTTATTATTACTTACAGCAGATTATTTATGATAATAAATCTCGATAATTTGAGTAAAGTAACTGAGAAACTTGCGTTATATGTAATCATATTTTCCTTATTTTTCCTGTGACCTTAGTTAGTATTAATGTTTTATTGTGCTCACTCAAGTTTAAATAAGATATCTTAACGTTCTTAACACGTTTACTGCCACATAATAAATTAAATATAAATAAAATGAAACATTGAATAGGTGCCAAGGAGCAGTCACAGTGTCCCAAACTCACATGTCACAAGAGAAATTTGGCTTGTAATATTATTTTTAAACTACTCCCTTGTGTAAGATAGAATATATCCAACTTCGCACAACCTTCAAACATATAATTGTGAAATAAAACATTTAATCATATTTTGGTCATTGTCACTAAAAAAATGTTTTTAATTTCAGCCTCAAATACTCCAATAACTTATAACTAAACTTATTTAGTTTTCGTTATAATTGTGTAAAACTCGCTCTACGTGTAGTCAGTAGTCTAGTGGTTACAATCATCGCTTGTATGTAAAAATGTGTTTGTTAGTTGATAAGTACAAAGCTACAGAATAGGCTTTCTTGCTGTGGCCACCACTGTTAACGAAATCCGATTTTTGGCATTATAAGCCCTCAAACGTACGGCTGTTCAGCGGGAGCCATGTATAAAAGTTCTGCTGCTCAGTTGAAATGTAGGACAGTATTATAATACATGATTCAGTTGATAAGTGCACAATAGTTGTAGATTAACAGAAAGTAGTAAAAACAAAAAGTAGAGCAATCAAACTAAACTGGTCCAGTGCGTTTTGAAAGCGCATCGTGAATAACATGTCGTAACGGTTTCTATTGTTTCGCAGTGTCTTTTGGTTATTTGGTAAAAAAATAATGCAAAGGTCCATCCTTACGATGAAAGAACGTTTTATGTCTTTAATTTAAAGTTGCACGTTTAATGTAACCAAGGTTCACCGATAATTCTAACTTCACAAACAAGCTACGTCTAACAGAAATTCAACTTACTTGATAATTTTGTATTTCCATTTCTTCGATGAAGAACACACTCAGTATTCAAAGCTTGGAATTAAGGAGCTCGCAAACAATCTGATTAAACCTTCACCTGATCACTCATTAGCTGATTAACAATCTAGCTCACTCATTAACCCACTACTTCAGACTCCATAACTAAATTTTTTTATATATATAGCTCATTTTGTTTTCTAGACTATAGCAAAAGTTTCGGATATCAAGGTCATGCTCATCACGTTGCTTTAAATTTCCTTCAACAATACAAATATATAGATTAAAAATACAGCCTACAACACTGCTTCATCCCTGGATTGTGTTTGTTTGTTTGTTTTTTGAATTTCGCGCAAAACTACACGAGGGCTATCTGCGCTAGTCGTCCTTAATTTAGCAGTGTAAGACTAGAGGGAAGGCAGCTAGTCATCACCACCCACCGCCAACTCTTGCGCTACTCTTTTTACCAACGAATAGTGGGATTGATCATCACATTATAACGCCCCCACGGCTGAGAGGGCGAGCATGTTTGGTGGGACGGGGATTCGAACCCACGACCCTCAGATTGCGAGTCGAGCGCCTAACCACCTGGCCGGCCGGGCTCCCTGGATTGTGAAGTTTCTTGAACAGTTCTATTGCAGAAATAACATAATGTGTCATCACACGTAAACTTCTGTTGTTAACAATAAAGTAAATGTTGGCAACTAACAGCATTCATATATACAAATTAGAATCATTAAATGATTACTGAAATATGAAAAACTAAAAGAACAATCATCATTTTTGTTAACTAAAATATAATCTTTCTTCACTCTATTATTATTGTTTTCAATTATACAGTTACCAAATCGCTTTAGTGGTTTTCTTTTCCATGACTTAAAGTACAAAAATGAAATGACACATGGACTATCCCCAATAGCGCAGAGATAAGTCTGTGGACATATAACTCTAAAAGTTACTGTAATATAGTATAGTTTATACCTTATTTGGTTTACATATATGACTATACCTACACTAGTGTATCTTACAAATACACCGTTTTCAAAAGGACTATTTTTTATATTAATATTAAAATTTCAAACTATAGATATTTTTATGTCCAAACGAAAATACAAGCAGTAATAGAGTATCCATTATATTGCCCTCCTTTAGTGAGTAGTATGTGTGAAGGCTTATAACTCTAAATATCGAGTTTTTTGGTACCCGTGATGGACACATCACATATAACCCATTGTGTAGCTTTGTACTCAACCACAAAGAAACAAATTAATGGACGTCTATCAACACCTAGAGTCTTGTCACTGGAAGAATTCTTTTCAGGCATTTCATACGTTAGAAGTGATCTCGCAAGGAACTTGGGTGCTTTAACTCTGGTAAAATGTTCTCTAATACTAGATAGTTTATTGTTTTCCCAAATTGCTCGTAGTAGACAATCTTTGGTTTGGACTGCCTCTCGTTTTTGGATTCTGCTACATTGAACTTTGTTGTCTTTATTACTTGCCTCTATTATCTTGCACTTCTGTCTTTGGTTTACTGGAAATTAAAACTTTGGTCATGTGACTACATGCTGCTCGCATTTATACATCTTCTTGCTTCGTCTATGGAAGCAGTTTCCCAGCTTTCGTTACCTGACCAAGTCGAATATTGTTAACCGTAAAATAAATATCATTGAACATGACAAAAGTTTCCCCCAAAATGAATTCCTTAACTCGTGGACGGGTGTCTTCAAATAATTTACTCCTTATCTCAACTAGAGCAGATAGAGCATTCCCATCCTCAGGATATCAACTCCTTAGTTTATTATTGATGGTTGATCCATCCCACAGTGTGGAAGTAATGTCTGTGTTTTCCACACTTATAGCGGTTTCTTTTTCTGCTTTCTGTAAGTTGGAATTTAAACATATTCTGTTCTGTGGCTTAATTCTTCTTTTCCTAGTAACAGCTACCTAATTAACCCTGTGAGCTTTTATAGACCACTATCAAATATAGAATATGTTTCTACAGTATTTGATCTGACAATTCCATAATTGCTGGATGGTAATTTTAATTGCTTCTCTGCAACTTTAATTGTTTCTGATAACCAACACCAATTATACAGCTTCCCGTAAAGGTGTACCCCTACTCTGCTTTAATATAACTTATCATACCTCATCTACTAATGTATCGTTTCACTAATCGCATGGCACGAATCCATCATTTCACACGGAGTATCTGAATAAGATAATTTACCAGACTTCAATCAGTTTGGCTAAGGTTACGTCTTTCCTGTTTACTCTCATCCTAAACTTTGCTTTAGAAATTGGAAAACTCCTGCTGATGCGTAACACCAGATCTGTTCTGTAAGGCAGTCATTATCATTAATGCCTGGTAGCTGTTTGTTATGGCTCTCTGCTAGTAATTTGTGTAGTATTGTTAAAGCTGATCCCTTTAAATGTACAGGAAAATGTAAAGTTTGTTTCTCATTACTCTGTTCTCTCATTTTGGGAATTATTTCAAACTGCATCTGTTATATCTCATGGTACCTTTCCATCATAATCTTGGTTTTACGATTGGCCAATGTTGTTCAATTGGTCTGTTAAAATCCTTAATGACGAAGAACTGGCGTAGTTATGTAGCCCATTAAGGTCTTTCAGTGTATAGCAGTGGAAGTACCAGGTACAGATTAGATGAATTATCTTATTCCATATTGCATAGCTAATGATGTTTTAGTTTGAAATTCTTGACTTTGGGCAATGATAGGTATGGTTGGTATCATCCTAGCATTCTCCAGTTCAGTTTCCAAATGTTTTATCACGGTGATGATGTTCCTTTTTTATGATTCCTATGGCTTTTTAATCGTGTTGTTGTAATCCCCTAGCACTTCCCATCGCTTTCTCTACTCCAATAGATGCGCTTTTATCTTGTTTTCCATCAAATTAGATTGAATTTATAATTCTTCTGTAAATCGCATGTCTAGTGTTTCTCTATTGAATTCTCGTCTCTTTTCCTGACCTTCTTTAATCTTCCGTTTCTTTTTTACAGATCTTTTTTCATTGCTCCATCGTTTCCATATAAATTTCAATTTTACTAAAGCATGATTTGGTTTCTGCGAGTTCAGTCTGAATCTTATTTTATTTTTACAAAACTAGCACAATTTCTTACATCAGTGCTGTAACGATTTCTATTATTAGACAGATTCGTTTGGATTAATATTTAAAAATATTAACATGAAGTCCGGTCTGCTAAATGATGCTGAAAAAAGTTATATTTCTTTAAAGTTCCGTATTTATCTTATCTGATGTTCACCGATAGGCTTAATTTCATGATTAAGATACGTCTAACAGAAATTCTACTTGTTTATTTAATATTTCATCAAAACACAAATTCAATATTCATGGCACTGAACTAAATAGCTGAATGTAATAGATAAACTGAATAAATCATTAACATATTAATCACCAGTTAGTTAACAAAACTCGTTTACTCAATAACTCATTACCAAAGGCTCTTTGAATTAAATCGTTTTATATATGGAGGGTTACATTATTTTCTAAGCTTTGAATAAAATTCAAAATAATATGACACGTTACGTCCAACTTTTATCCGGGTAATCACCCAACTTCTATCCTCCGGGTAATGAATAATACAAAATTCTAGAATCACTTAGATTAAGAATTCAACTTACAATATTAGCAGGAAAACATTAAACACCTCAAGATATTTATCCCAGATGTCACTTGTTTAGAAAGATAAAGTGAACACATTATTTCTAATACTGCAGCTTCTAAAGATGAAATGTTTACAATTAAACAAAATAGCTAAACTTTTCAACATACATTTAGCATTGTTGCAATGGGTTCAGAGTGTTTTCTAAAATGTTAAGTTAAACTTAAATATGGTTTTAAAATATATAAAACATTATGAATCCTTCTTCAGCACTGACATTCCCTGAAAGATCTTCCCAGTGGCACAGCGGGGTGTCTGTGGACTTACAACGCTAGAAAGCGGGTTTCGATACCCGCGTTGGTCAAAGCACACATAGCTCATTGTGTAGCTTTGTGCTTAATTAAAAACAAATATTTAATAGAATTTTAAGGCAAGTATCGTTTATATTAAATTTTTTAACGTAAATATTTTGATATTGTAATTAACATAAATAAGAAAATTAGCAATAAAAATTTAAGTCTGTGAAAAACGTTACAAGCTTTCTGTATAAAATCTAAATCGATAACTATAACAAAATCTACTTCGTTAAATAAATCATATATCTTTTAATAAACATACACCTCGGCAACGATATCATTAGAGTTATTTCCACTTACCCATTGTATTTGAATTGTTTAATTTTTTTAGTTGCTGTGATTTCACTTAAGTATTTCATAACTACAGATAATTTTGGTTTATGTTTGTATTACATAAGTTCGAAACTGACATTAAGACGAAGTTCTATTGAAACTGTTGTAAATTTGTCCTCATTTATTTCTGCATTCTCTGATATGATGTATGAATTAAAATATTAAACTTTATCTTTCCGGGTGGACCTAAAACAATATGGTAAGCTTTGTATTGTCATTATTTAAAAATACTTTAATGCATAAATTTTAGAGCACGGCGCGAGTAAAAAAAAAAAACTACAAAATACTTTCCGGCAAATACTACACAAACAATACTTGGAACAAAGGGGTTTTACTAAAGTTATATTGTTTGTAAATATACTACACTTTGACTGTTTTGTTTCTTAAAATTAGCAACAAAATAGAAATTATTTTATCACCAGCAGTGCACGACGAATGGTTAAGATGCTTGGCAGTTCCATTACTCTATCGTTTCACTCCTGCCTATTTAACAAGAACAGACGATCTTTTGGATAACTCTATGAGTCCTGCTCTAAGAGTTTTCTTGTGTTGTTTTGTTTTCAAAGTGAGTTATAGTTCATAACACGTGCTGGTATTACTTTCTGATTAAGTGAATCAGGTATTGCTGAGAAAATGTGAAAGCTTATGGTGGATTTTAATAGGTTTCAACCGCCGTCGTCCTAATGATGTTCTTTTTTCGTTGAATCTTGTTGTTTACATTTCCGTCGTCTTAATGATATACTTCTTTCGTTGAATCTTGCTGTTTACGTCCTAATGATTTTTTTATTGCCGCATAGTCTGTTTCCCGTGCCGTTATCCCTGTGATATTATTCTATTGCGCTACATCTTTCTGTCTCTCTCGATGTTATCCTTTGTGATTTTATTCTGCTATTTCATCTTGCTATTTCCTGCCGTCATTCTAGAGATATTCTTCTATTGCTAGATTGTTCTACTTCTCGCGCCGTTATGCTATTGCTGCATCTTACTGTTGCCGGTACTCTCATCCTAAAGGAATCCTTCTGCTTCTACATCTTGCTGTTTCTCTTGACGTCGTGTTAGAGGTATTTTTTCTGTTGCTGCATCTTGCTGTCTCTCGCACTGTTGTTCTAGTGATGTTTTTTTTTATGTGTGTATGTGTTTGTTTGTGTTTTTGTCAGCAATATTTCTCTAAAACGGCAGAATGGATTTAGACGAAAGTTGGTATACATTTGGTCTATGACCCAACTTAGAAGTGATTAGTTTTTGGAGGACCAAGGTTACAGCAAAGTCACGAAAATCCGAAAATTCCCTATCTGTTAACATGGGGACAGATTTTTCACACAATTATCGGATTTTAATAAAACTTGGTGGACAAATGTAGAATATTATTCCTCATTGTTCTGCCAAAAATAGTTCATGTTCTTTAATAACGACGAACATACGGACACATTTTCGTATTTTTTGAGAGCCACTGCATGGCGGAGGTATGCTCTCTACTGAGTGCCCCTCTAGTTTTTGTGCTGTTTTCATTATTTACTATACAACTAGCTGTTCGCAATGCTACAAATAACGGTACACAATATGTATCTGACAAGATTTCTGACTAAAATGCAAAGTTTACATTAATATTGATTCTATTAATCTTTAAACTTACCCCAACTTACAAAAATCTCGTAAATGTGCTAAAAAAATTATCACAGAAATATTCCATACAAGTACTGAGTTATTTAATAACATCCGTGCTTGAGTGTCTTTCAGCATTATTCGGTTGAGCTAATCCGGGTTCTGAAGTGCATACGTATTGGTTTAATATAAAAGAGAATTATTCAAGCATGGATGATTACGAAAGTTTGAAATATCTGATCTTGCTTTGTCGTGTAGAGTATTATCTCTAAAGTGGAGGATACTGAGGATATTAAATAAAGCTGTGGATTGATGTTTGAAATTATAATTGCCATAAGTAGCCATTAATCAGTAAAAATAATTTAAACGTATTGAAATTGTACGTATATATATATATATAGAGAGAGATGGCCACTGGGCATTTTATATTTGTTATCTTAATGTTTCAAAGTCTATTAAATTCAGATTAGAAATAACGCTTGATATAGTATTAAGTTATTATTTTCTAGATTAAACATTACTTGACTTCGGTTTTATTACTACCTCAATAGCGCACGTGCTTTTCAAATTTAATCGAACAGTTTGAATGAAATACACTTTACTCATGCCATACTAGATTGTTTATTGTTTATTTGTAATTATGCACAAAACTTCACAATGGGCTATCTGTGCTCTGCCCACCACGGATATCGAAACCCGTATTCTAGCGTTACAAGTCCGAAGACATACCGCTGTGCCACTGAGGGGCACACCACTAGAATATTGTATTTGTAAAATAATAGCCCGCAAGACGTTGAAACCTTTCTTAGAACATAAAATATTTTTTTCTATTTTAAAACAGAAAATAAAAGCCATCATTTCCTTTAACAACGACGTTTATATGTGAATACTGTTGCATTCAGATTTGTTTCTTTTTTATCAAAATAACATAAACTTATTTCTAAGTTGGAAAATGTAGTTGTTAGTTTCAGAAGATGATACGCTTACAGCTCCAAATTCCCTGTAGTAATCGTTTGGGATTCTTTTTGGGTTACTTATAAGCAGAAAACTATAATTTTCTATTCAAACTGTTTTATTGAATTATGCTTGTATAAAACACGAGACTGCGAGGAACAAAGAAAAATGTCGTGTAGACTAAAAGTATATTTCTCAAACCTTTAATCGATAAATTAAAAACAAGTTTGCTTTTGAAAGTTTTCTTCACTATAAAATATCATATGGTAAACATTAATATAAGAATTGTTCTTTTTAAATTGTATTGATTTAATATTTTATCTGGTGCATTATGATTGAACTAAATTCTGAATTTGCAGTGATTGAAGAAAATTCTGTTGTTACAGTTGGTGATTAAAGATCATTCTGGTGTTCCTTTCAGTTACTGAAGTACATTATAGTACTACTATTGTATTGTTGTTCCTTCGTTGTCGGGTTCTTTCAAATTATTGGTGAAAATAAGTGAACGTTCAGTCCTTGTAACTTTATTTCCTCCTTCCTTTAACGTTTTTACAAGAATGAACACTTGTACACTGCAGTAATTGGTTGTAAGTCTACGTTACAAATTACATTAACTTTCGTAAAGCCAATCAACTTGTACGGAGTAACTCGATAAGCGCGATAGCAAACACAGATCCAAACACTTCATGCAAACACACTGACTGTTTCAACTCTCCTTCTTCAAATACTCTACTCACTTCACAACTATCTAGTATTTGTAATAAACCTTCGAATATATCAGAGAAAACCAACTTCCCATCTTCAGAACTTCTTAGGCGTTTTACGCCCTCTGTCCTCAATAACACAGCAGTAAGTCTACAAGCTTATTATGCTAAAAATCGGGTTTCGAAACCCGTTGTTGACAAAGCACAAATATCCCATTGTCTTGCTTTGTGCTTAACACAATCAAACCAACGAAATTACGCCCTCAAGCTAACAAACAAATTACAACACTAAATAATACCTTCATTGTTTAAAGATTATTCTGATGTTACTTTCAGTGATTAAATATTATTCTCATATTACACTTGAACACACTAGTTTTAGGAAGACGTTTTGTTTGTTTGAAGTTAAGCACAAAGCTACACAAAGGACAATCTGTGCTCTGCCCATCACGAGTATCGAAACCCGGTTTCTAGCGTTTTGAGTCCACAGATATACCGCTGTGCCACTGGTGGACATCAGGAAGAAGTTGTCAAAGTTGCAACTTAGAAATCGCTTTGAAGTTTGACAGTGTTTCATGCTGTTATACTCTAAAAATACTCTGCAAGGAGAAATTTCAACCACCAAGAGGTAAACATTGTGCAAGAATAACTCACCAACATAAGAGTTAAAATATTATGCAATGAAAAACCGAAAAATATCACAATTGAGGTATTATGCGAGGAGAAAGGAAAAATGTTAGAAAAGAAGTATTGTCCACGGAAAGACCAAAAATATAATAATGGAAATATTGCCTCAGGGTTTTGTTTGTTTATTGTTAAATGCATAGCTCCACAATGGGCTATATATATATATTCTACCCGCCGCTGGTATCAAAACCAGATATTTAGCGTTATAATCCCTCGGATTTGGCGTCGATCCACCAGCGGTTTCTCCAACAACATAAGAAGAAACGAACAATATTGGTAACATTAATGGGATAAGTTGGGCATGTCGTTCAAAATTTTTGTTTTGGAAGTTGTTGATGTATTGTAATTATTAATATTAAATGTTTTTTGTTTAGTTTTGTTTTTACTGCTGAATATGTAAATAAACGTATGCTTTTCCAAACTTTACAACGCATTTAACATTATCTGAAAGATATAGCTGAACGAAGGAAAAACCTTCAAGATTTCTTCACATTATCTTTAAACACTTATATTTATTCTTTGATTTCTTGATAACAAAAATAAAAGTACCTTTATCATAGCCTAGCTCTTATAAAGTGTTGTTCACACAGTTATTCTTCTTTCAATATTCTGGATTATAAATGGCGTTACCACACAAAACTAACTTTTTTGATTGTGCAAAAACTGTGGGTTGTTTTGTCACTAAATCAGTTGCAGATTTGATACATAGATTCTGTTTCATAAGACAGTCCCTTGATGGTTCAGCCGCAAGCTTGAGGGCTTAGGTGTTTTTTGTGTAAGTTCATGGTAGAGTTTTTATTGGATAGTCTCCGGATAGTCGTTTGCCTGTTTTATTTGTGTGTTTTTTAGTTAAACCGATTAATTCGTGTTTAATTGTTTTTACAAATCAGGCGAACATATAAGAAGGGGGAGGGGTATATCAACTCTTGAACTTATGTCAAGGACATTTTTTCTAAAGGTGTGTAATGTGTCACACATGAATATAAATTCTGTTCGTCAAGAATACGGATTAATAGCAATACTGTGGTTCTTCGACATGGAGGTTAAAAGTGCCTTTTGTTTTGTAATGCTGAATTAGTATTAGATCTATGAATGTATATTTCAGGAAGTAATCGTCAAATGAGTGGGCTGGTGCAGAAAATATTACTATGTCTTGTGTTGTTGTTGTTTTTGGTGCTCCAGAATACATAAATACACATATTCGATGACGAGGAACCCACTTTGAGAGTAATAATGCTTGGAGACGGCTTGAATGAGTAATGAAAAAAAAATTAATATAAGGTTAACATAACAGCAAATGTACAATGATGGCAAAACCTTGTCGAAACGTTGTACATTCATTTGCTGTTATGTTAAACTTATATTAAAGTTTTCGTCATTACCCATTCAAGCCGTCTCCAAGCATTATTATATACAAGGGATGCTCATTCAATCGACAACGTTTGTTTTGTTGCAAGTATAATTCTACCTTTTAGTTGAAAGTTTGCACATGTCAGATTTCCTTTCAGAGATTATTCTTTCTTGAAGTGTCATATTAATTTTATTGACGTTTGGATGACTTTAGGATGTTGAATGTTTAATAACAGCCCATAGTAAATTCGAGATTATATAAGGAATATACAGAAATTAATTTTGATAAGTAGGTTTTGGAGGTTATATAACGGAATAAGTTCATTCATTCAAAACATGATATAAAGATTCTTATTATTCCTTACTGTAAATGTAAAAATTTAAGTCAACAGAATTTGATAAAGTTTCTAAAAGATACGTAATAAAGAAACATCAGAAATGTCGCCATATCCCGATAGACACAAACAGAAACGGTGTGATATGGAAGAGAACTAAGATAAATTAGAATATGTCAAACTGCAGAGTTATAGCATTTTAGGAAGAATTAATTAGACTGATGAAGGAGTAGTATTTACTTCTTAATTCCTTGGATCACAGAAAAATTAGAAAACGTACTAAAGAGAAGTCACGGATAGCAGAAATATGCCTACGTTCATTGGTGATTATTATGAGGATCGATCACGTTTCACTGATGCAGTAAAACTTGCAATGTCTTGCTTTATAAGAACTTTTATGGAACTTGTAATTGATGTATGTTAAACTTAAACATACTGCGTAAGTAGTTGTAAACCATCATACCCAGTAGCTACACTATTCATTATGCATATTCTATCATTATTTTTTGGGTGAATATGTTGGTTTGAAGATAGGATTTAATGTCTTTCAGTATCAAATATAAAAGTTTTATCATCTTCTCACCATGCATTTTCCAAAAATATTCCAAAAGTGGGAAATTTTAACTAAAGATTGAAAGTCTCGAATTCTCAGGTTGATTTGAAAGTTTGTAACATATTTTATATAAAGTCTATTACGATCAGCTTTGTAATTGAGCTATTTTAAGATTGCAAGCCTTTAGTTGTGGTTGAACACTTTATACCAGTATATAAGCTTTGAAGAGATGTAAAAATAATATTAGTTCGGAGGTTGAAAACTTTAGCAAAATAGACTATACTTTCCTTAAATGCTGGAAAGACTGTATTTAGCCTCATCTATTATTGTTACCCCACTGTTGATGACAGGTTCTCTAAAAACCAGAAGCACTTTTTGATCTGAAGAAATATGTATTAAAAACCAAACATTATGCCAACTTTGAAGCTCTGCGAAAAGGTGGAAGAAACGAAGTATATACGAACATTCTTGAAGACATCTACACTGACGCAACAGCAAGAATCCACCTAGACAATCGTGTATCACACGATTTCTTGATTGGTAGAGGCGTAAGACAAGAAGACCCTATATTACCTAATCTATTTACAGCAACATTACATGAAGTTTTTAAACGATCAAAGCTAGAGGAACATGGCATCAATATAGACGGAGAAGAACTAAAAGACCTTAGGTTTGCAGATGATGTGGCTTTATTTACGGAGAACATACAACAGATGGGACATCAAATCCTCACGCTAAATGAAGAAAGCGCAAAGATCGGCCTTAAAATACATAAGAAAAAAACAAAGGATATGACAAACTTAGATGACAACCGTGAAATCAAATTAGAAAATGAAACTATTGAAAAAGTGAACAATTACAAACATTTCGGACAAACAACCTACATGAAAAACACAGCTAAAGAGGAAATAAGTATGAGAATAAGAGCTGGCTGGAGCTGCTTTGGGAAGTACCGGGAGATCTTTCAAGACGAAAAATTACCAATAACCCTTAAAAGAAAAGTATTCGACCAATGTGTTTTACCAACCTTGACATATGGATGTCAAACTTGGACACTCACTAAATAGCTTAACTGAAGATTGCAGACAACACAAAAAGCAATGAAAAGAAAGATGCTAAAGATCAAGCTCCAGGATAACATTCTGTGCTCAGAGATTAGAATAAATTCCGGGGTAAGATACATCTCCAAGTATATTGTAGAACCAAAATGAAATGGTCTGGACATATTGCTCAATTAAAAAAAGAACAGATGGACGAAAAGAATCACAGAATGGCAGCTCCGCAGAGGGAAGAGATCAAGATGATGGCATGATGACATCATAGAAAAAGAGGGCGTCACATGGCCGAGGAAAGCAGCAGATAGACAGACTTGGACGCCTTTGGCGGAGGGCTTCGTCTTGCAGTGGGCGGCCACAGCCTAGAATAAATGAATGAATCATGAACCAAGCAGACATATCAAAGTATATATATATATATATATATATATTGTTGGTTAAACAACCTCTTAGAAATATATACAGTTAAAACAAATTTGAAAAAGTTTGATCTAGGCAGCTTCACTATAGCATGCTGAATTAGTGGTGGCTCAACGGTAAGTCTAAGTGCTTATAACGCTAAAAACCAGGTTTTGATACTTGCCGTGAATACAGCACATTGTGTAGCTTTTCGCTCAACTGCAAACAAACAACCAGATCTTTGTTAAAGATCTGGTGCCATTTTTCTATTACAACTCATCCAGTTATGCAGCAAGAAGTTTCAAGAAAGATAGGAATGAATGGTTTATTTGATATTATGATTCTGTGCAGTAAAAATGTTTCCAGGTTAATAAGGTTACTCTTAATTCCCCTATCGACAGATCAGGCGAATCATCAATTAATCTATTAATTTTAGCTGCCGTATGATAAGGATACTCGCTTTGGAAAACGATAGGAATCTATCCCTGTTGGTGAGTGGACCCCATTTTAAATAAATCCCAGTTTATGAAGGGATGTTCCATCTACAAATCTTCTAAATGTTTTCACTTTATACATTATTATATAAACGATCCAGTTGTTTTGTATACTCTCTTTTTCTTTAGTTCTCGATGTGCTCTGTGAAGGCTTATCCATATGATAGATAACTATTTAATCATCCATTTGGTTGAATTGACGAAACTGTAGCATCAGGACACACGGTAGTTGTCTTGCGGCAAAAAAAAAGAAGAACCTGCAGGATACACTGTGTGTTATTAACAGAGTGACAGTTTAGCGATTTTCCACCATCTGTATCTCGGACTGTGGTAATCCAAACAATCACATATTTTCAGTGGATGTGCTCGACTAGACTCTTACTTTACATACCAAATTTCATGTCAATTTATTAAGAAATGCCTGAGATATAAATTCTCCAATTTTGATTGAATTCTTCTTTTTTTTTTCTTCGCACCAAAAGTACGGAAAATTTATTTGATAGAAAAACATACTTAATTGTTAAAGACTTTTTTCATATTTGGTGCATTGATAGATCCTTACAACCTACAATTAGGAGTCTCATTTGGTGTAAATATATGTCATATGTGCAATGTTATTCAACAAAAAACCGCTCAGATTTGACCAAAATATTTGGGCACGCCTACGCAAAAAGTCACATGAGCTTTCGATCTAACCTTTTACTACAGCTTCATCTAAGAATAAAAGGGGACCTGTTTTAGTTTTCTGTCATTCGGGTTAAAGACGGCTGATTTAGAACAGCAAAACTATAAGGTGAAAGGACATGCACGTACACAAAGTATTGGTTAGGCCAAGCAAACTAGATTAGTAGTTTCTAGCTCAAGTTTTCAAAACAATCATACGGGTGGATGGTTATTATTGATTATTCATTGCCACCTTTTCAGCATAAATTTACTAAATTTTATGAAATTATCGTAATTAAAGAGCGTTTAGTGTCACGTAATATTAGCTTAAGCAATTAGCATAAATTCATTGGTGGTGGTGGGGGTGATGATAAGAAACTGTTAATCTAAATTGCATGGCGTTACTATAAAAGAAACTACTGAAATGTTTTAGAGAGGAAAACTACCACCAAATATTTTAAAGAATCTGGTTGGTTCTGTAAAATAAAGGTCTGTTCCGAATAATTTTACCCACCATCATGTCCAAGTTGAACATAAAATGTGGCCTGGTTAGCTTATAAATGGATATATGCTGTAAAATTCTTATCAATGCTATAAATGTAGCTACCAGTTTGGCCGGCAATTTTTATTTCATTCCTTTAAGTCGCACACTCAATTCTTTTTTGGCAGCACCTAAGGTGTTTAAGATTAGATTTTTTATAACTAAGATAACTCAAAGTACAATCAAGTGGAGTTGTCCATAATATCGAGAGTAGAAAAAACATATTAGTGAGAAAGAGATGGGAGTGAAGGAGTATAAAGACAAAATCAGATGTATAACATAAAACACAAGTCTTTATTACACTGAACATTAAAGTTATCTTTACTGGAAACTACTATTACTTGAAATTAAGAAGTTTACTTGAATAACTGCAACTTTAGACTGGATTTGAAACATCTTGAACCTGGATCTGAGACTTGTAGAGGGGGGGGGGTAATTTAAGCTGCAATAACACACCCACACAGGCGTTAGTAGCTGGAGACCGAAGATTAAAATGCAAAATATTTAGAAGGCTAAAAATGCACGAAAGAAAATAGATATATGTACTGCAACAGTAAAATCATAGTATTCTACGAAAAGAAACTTCCACCTCATAAAGACAAAATTGAGACACCCGGTAAGCTTAAACCCTAAAAATCAGGTTTCGATACCTGTGGTTGGATAGCACAGACATCCCATTTTGTTGCTTTGCGCTTAACAGACGAGTTTCATAGTTACACTAGCAATAAACAGTATAGAAAACTACGCTTTCAGAAATGAATTTCCTCATAATCTACACGTTACATGAAAATACAGTTACGATAGTACCTTTTTTGAATTAATTTAAAAAGTACACATCCAAGTCAAAATAAAAACTTCCAGAAAGTTCATATCATAAATGCATGACTTACCAGAAGCTAGGAAACGGGTTGCAAAACATTCTGCAGAACAAGACAGTAACAAACACAAAGACGTAATATAAAACGAAACATGACATCAAAACCACGATCAAGAAAACTTATATCATGAGACGATATTGAAGGGTCGAAAATAGCTTTTAAAAGTTGAACAACATTACAATATGAGATTAATCTTTACAAGTTGTTTTCCTTACACTTCATGCCAACTAAACAGATAAAACTGGCATTACGAAACTGAACACATTACAAACGTGAGTTTTGAAGACATTCAATAAAATGTTATAGAACTGTGAGTTTAATCAGCTGAATAGATAAAAAAGGCGCATTTTCTAACGAAGTAAGATACAGTGTTTCTCATTATTGTATAACTAAAGCAAAACCTTCATTTCCTGTGCAAGCAATTAAACCTTTACATATTAGTATATAAACTGATATAAACCTCTTGAGGTTAATTACAATTTTGTGTTCACACTGTTAAGCTGTAAGAACACAACTTCTGCACTTACTCATTAATGCACATTTCATACAAAATAAATTAAGAGAAATGTTTACACAAATAACTTCAGACACGTTCCAACCACTGGAAACGGGAGTTTTTGAAGACATTCAAGGAAATGCTATCGAACTGTGAGTTTAATCAGCTGAATGGATAAAAAGGCACATTTTGTGACGAAGTAAAAGGTAATATTCCTCATTATTGTATAAGTGAATTCGAAGCTGTAAAACTATAAATGAGGCAATGTTGTATTGAGTTTCCTAAATTAAACTACTGCAGAATGCAACTGTAAAGCATCCACAGGGTCAGGTAATATGGGGATGCATTTCTGGCCAGGGTGAGGCACACCTGAATGTTATGAAAAGCACTGACAATACCGACAAGTACATCGAGATCCTCGAGTTCTGGTTAAAGCTAACAATTCGGAACCACTTCGGTGGAGCTGACCAATACAATACAGGGATGACCTTGCTCTATGCTATAGGACTAAAAAGGTTGATAATATTCATATACTCTATGTAGTAGACGTGTAATGAATATTAGGTATGAAATCGATAGCTACTGACGAAACTATAATAGAAAATATTGAGCTAATAAAGCTACAGTCTGGAGATATAGGTCGGTATTTTATTTACGTTTATAGAAATGTCGCATAATAAACTATAGTTTGAGTTAAACAAAGTTAAGTATAAGAATTACTGTTTATTATTAACAGATATTTAAGACCTGAGGGTTTAATGAAGAGCGCTGATGCTTATTATTAACATACATTTTTAGACATGACCTTCTAGTGACGAGCACTGATGCTTATTATTAACATACATTTTTAGACATGACCTTCTAGTGACGAGCACTGATGCTTATTATT
>NW_013666857.1:17023-18787 GCF_000517525.1 Limulus polyphemus | reverse complement strand
ACATTTTTATACATGACCTTCTAGTGACGAGCACTGATGCTTATTATTAACATACATTTTTATACATGACCTTCTAGTGACGAGCACTGATGCTTATTATTAACATACATTTTATACATGACCTTCTAATGACGAGCACTAATGCTTAGTATTAACATACATTTTTAGACATGACCTTCTAATGACGAGCACTGATGCTTATTATTAACATATATTTCATTGTTTGTTTGAAGTTAAGCACAAAGCTACACAATCGGCTATCTGTTCTCTGCCCACCACCACAAGTATCGAAACCCGGTTTCTAGCGTTGTAAATCCGCAGACATACCGCTGTGCCACATATATTTGAAGACGCGAGTTTCTAGTAAAGTGCACTAATGTTTATTATTAAAATAAATTTTAAGACGTGAGCTTCTAATAAAGATAGTTAAAACTCATTATTAGAATTTGTTTTCAGATATTAGTTTAATGTGAGGAGAGGTGGTTTTTATTAATAACACTTCGTTGGTACTTCATGATATCAAGCTCGTTTGCTGTGTAATGTAATACTGCAGTAACACACTTCACACTGTATTGAAGTAAGTCAAGCAGTCTGTTTATTAGTCCATATCTTGATTATCAAAGCTTTCTTTGATCATATCACTCATTCATTTCACTTAACAGTTAGTTGTTGTTGTTATGTTTAATTACGAGGTATTGTGCATTTTTTTATCATTTCATGATACACTATTTTACATTTGCTAAAATGAAATAAATCCAAGGTTTCTGTAGAAACGGAAATGAAAAATCTTTTATTATTCTATTTTAATTTCCTTCTGGATCTTCTGCTGTAGCGTTTCTTCTTCCTGTCTGTTGACTGGAAATAGTATTCAAATAACTCGCTTGCTTATTAATATAATACCTACCTCACGTGAACCAAACCACGTATTGCAAGTAACATATTTTTCAATTAAATAAATCGGTGTGCAAGTTGTTTAATCTGTTAAAGATATCAGCTTTCCTATTGAATTTGAAAAGAAATCAAAATCATGCATTTTTCTCTTCAGTACTAGATAAAGTTAGAGCGTTTAGAATTCCTTACAACTCACCAAAATAAGCAATTTTTAGACAACTTTCGCCATGTATTATCTAAATTTTTTGTTTTGTTTTGTATTCTCGTGTATTCAGAAGCAAATGGTTTTACTATTTAGTCTGCCTATTTGTCTGTGCTTTTCATAAGAAGCTGTACATTGAGACCGTAATTTACTACGCGATAAATCAAGATGGTTTTAACAAGAAAAAACATTCTAATTTGGTTTAAAAACAGAAAAGTCTGTTTTAAGCAATATTTACCCACATGGGCGCCCACATTACATTTCACCAAAAGTTGCACGCATTATGATGTCGACTTAACATCGTAGTTAAATTAAATATTTTTAGTAATTTTTATTAAAAATGTAAATTTGAGTTTGCTTTTAAGCACACATAACACATATTATTTTAGTCTGTTGACTTACACTGTAAAACTTTATCCTTTACATACATGTTTTACTACTCTTGAAAATATTTCTGTGGGGACACATGTTTATTCAGAGTTAGAGTTTATGCATATTTATGGAAAAGAACGTACAGTGAAGAATCATTTCGAATGTAATTAGTAAAAAATATGTACTTCAAACCATGCACAGACGCACAAAGTTCTATTTCACTCACATTTAATAAAAATGTACTGAATTAGAAACTTTTAACGAATATATTATATCTCTTACAATTCACTGCTCAAGAG
>NW_013666857.1:15384-16096 GCF_000517525.1 Limulus polyphemus | reverse complement strand
CACAGAAGGGTTTACTGCAGGAAAACATTTAGTAATGGCTGTTTTCAATTGTTTTTCAAATTTTGTTGAAATGTTACCTATCCATGGTAGTTTTAGGTAACCAGGACACTTGTTGGGATCAAATTTTGGGGCAGTTGAGAAACTCGCAATTTTGCTTGAAGTAATTTGATTGATGACGTTTTCTGTATACCCATTTTCTAGTAAAATAGTTTTAATTGTCTTCAATTCGAAATCTGGTTTAGGTTTTGAACAGATAACTAGAGCCCGATGGACTAAAGTTACAATAAGGTTCGTTTTGCAACTTTTAGGACTGAAAGAATCCCATTGTGTATATTGTCCTGTAAAGGTAGGTTTTCTGTATATACTGGTGAGAAAACGAAAGTCATCTTTTTAAACTAAGACTTCTAGGAACGGTATAGAGTTATGTTGATCCTTTTCGAAAGTAAATTTGAGAGCCGAGTGCAACGAGTTTAGGTCTTGTAAGAAACACTCACATTCCTGTTCAGTTTTATAAATGGCAAATGTGTCGTCTACATAGCGGAAGTAAACAACAGGTCTGGTAACTTTGTTGAATAGTTCATGGAAACCAACGAAAATATTGGCTAAAGCAGGTCCAAGAGGTGAACCCATGGCGACTCCGTCAATCTGTTGATACATGATATCATTAAAGCTGAATTCCACCAAACGTGTCGCAGTATTCATCAGTTCAATA
>NW_013666857.1:9835-15295 GCF_000517525.1 Limulus polyphemus | reverse complement strand
TTAACACCTGTTCTAAAATTTCCGAAAGCCACTTCGCTAATTCATGTTGTGCAGAGCCAATTATAGACAAAATCGGGCGGAGTGGTACATCCTTTTTGTGCGTTTTAGGAAGGCCATACATGCGGGGATGTTGTGAGCCTGCGGGCCTAATCCGGTCGTAAATATCACGTGGTAAGGAACCTTTCTTAACCAGTTCTAATAAGCGTTTTTGTAACTTGTTTTCAATTTTTGCCGTTTTATCATTTTCCGAAACAGTGCCTAGCCTTTTGAATTTTGTTTCATCATTTAAGATGTCACGTATTTTTTCAATGTATTCAGTTTTATTCAATATGACGGTACCAGAACCTTCGTCAGGTTTTGTGATAAGAATAATATTGTTCGAGCGTAGAGATTTTATAGCCTGAAAATGTTCTCTATACATATATAAGTCGGTAAGGTCGATTGGTGTGCCACAGTAAGCATGTGCCAAATCACGTAGTCTGGCCTTTAGCGAACTCAGTTCTTCGTCCGATACTGGTTTACGTATGTTTAGTAAGTTGAACGTATAAAACTTCAAATTCTGCGAAAATCTTCTCTCTCTCTGGATATTATTAGTAGGTACACAAAACCCTAGACCATGTCCAAGTAAAAATTCTTCTGCTTCAGAATCTGCACTCTACACATCCTTCAGTAGGTCTGTGACATTTCCTGATTGGCTTAAGGACATGCCAATCAGTGATTTCCTTATCGGTCTACGTTGATCTGACTTTTTATAAGCTGTCCTATTTTATATAGATCATTTTCTAGACGGTTCTGCTATGATTAGTGTCTGGCGAAAAGCTTCAGCAGATATTTCCTTTGCAACATCTCAACCAACAATTGGTCCAATTATCAACGCTATTGTGAAGTTTGAACAACTCGACTTTCAAGATCTACATGTGCCGATGTTTCCGTTTGTCAACGTTATATTTTAAGATCTGTGCAAGCACTCAGCTAACAGATGTTTCCGCATATAAAAGCTATCTTCAAGTTTTGTACACTTTAATCTGTGTTGCCCTTAAAAGGAATTTTTTCACTCTTAAGTGAACATTTACATAAGTGATTCAAACTCTATTTATCCTAAGGAAATATATAGCAATAGCCAAAGGCAATATAGTACGTTTTATATTCAGTGCAATAGTTTTAACTTATATTCAATTTGTGATTATCTAGATAGCCATGTAAAAGGCTGTTTTATTTCTCGTGTGTTAGTAAAATACTCATCGAACTCTTTATATGCTATATGAAACGTTTTATGCAAAGTGAACAATAAAAAGATCGACAAAATCAAAAATATAAAACTTAATGTTTCTCAGACATCATTTTTTACATAATAAAAATGGGGTACCATTGTTGAATAATTAACGAAAATTGTAGAATTTAAATAAAACGAAATACACCTCCTTTTCACTTATTTCAGTTTTGAAGTAATTCTTTATAGTAAAGACTACGCAGAAAAATGAAATTTTATCGTAAACAAAAGTACACGTGCACTCTGAAAAGAGACTTAAATTGCACTCTTGCGTTTTTTCACTGTATTCTAGGTCAGGAATTAGAAAACAAAGTGTGGACATTCCGACACAAATTTTTCAACTCTTTCGACTGTACAAAAGATAAAATATATTTGGTAGTAACAAACGTTTATGTTGCATTATATTTTAAAACTAAATAGATAATATATGCGTTAAAATACCAAAAAATGTTATTAATTAACATTTATTCACCACATAAAACTTTTTAAACACTGACACAAACTTTCAAGGACTGATCACTTTCCTTCCTTTAAAATTGAATGTAAATGACTTGAAGCTTTCATTTGATTATTAACGCTTCAGGAGAAAAGTAATATGTATGCTTAACCTTTACAAGAAAAGCAGAAGAAAGATAAATTAATCACAGGAGGAAAGAGGAGTATGACTTGAAGCTGAAAGAGTTAGAAGAGCTGAAATACGTGCACAAGAATCTGATGAATTAATAAATGAGGGAGGCAGCTATAGTAAGAAGTTTGAGAGAAACTGATGGGAAAAGAGATGAAAGAGAGAGAAGAATGCAACGATTAGATTTGGCAGCTCATCATTACGATTCTCATTGTCGACATTATGGTATATCAAAAAGCTTTAATTTAGATAGTGTAATTTTTGTTTTGAAAATCAGAGATTTAGATGCAAATTAACGTTATGAAAAATTAATTTTTTTAAATAAATGTTCTTAAAAAATGTGTGTTTTTAAATGCCTATTTCAAGTAATTTGGACACCTGTAATCTAATTAGCTGGTTATTACGTTTACACATGTTTCTTTATTGCGTTCCACTTATTTATTTAATTTTTCTTCTCTGCAATATACTTTTTTATAATTCAATCACCATAATACTTTAGTCAGTAATCAAATCTAATTTAAGTTGTTCTAGACTGCAGAGAAATAGGCATTAAAATATTTCTTTCTGGTATCTTTCGAGGGATTAGTTGTGACTACAGTTTAATTCCTATTTTTCCTATTTTTTCAATGATGTGAGCACGCTATACTGATACTTGTTAAAGCTTTACTTTCAGGACCTGAAATGATATCAAATGTAATGGTTCATTGTGGATGCTCTAGGTTTTCTTCCTGAAATAGGTTCTAGATTGTTATATGTTTTTTATTTGAAAAAAGGGTTATAAGTGTATTACGTGACATTTCTTCAAACGATTTATCTTCATTTATACTTTATTTTCATGACACTCCTGTAAATCATAAAGTCAGTTCTGTTTGATAAATGCATTATATATACATATAATGCACTTTATAACCCCCCCCCCCCACACACACACACTTCACATACGTTTGATTTTGTTTATGTTTTTCCATTTACCAAATTTTCTTGGAAATGTACAAATTCACAAAATTATGAAACGCTTATTCCCTTTGTCACTCTGCCGCTCCTTTTTTGGTAATGCTCAACAATATACACTATTGCTTAGTAACAAAACTATCACCTGATTATTCTTAGGTCAACTATGGTGTATATGTTGAATGCTCAATATTCAGGTTGATTAGTTTAAAAGTTTTTTTTTATAATCTATGTTTTTTGATAACTTCGGTGATATAACAGCAAAATAGTTTAATTCAGAAGTTATATGACATTTAGTTGTAGCCAAAAGCAAAATAAAATTTACCAAGTAGTGTTTCAGCTAAGCCTTACGTTACATTTATTTATTAGACTACAAATAGGCCTACTTTTACTGACGGTATAGAGTAAGTGTTTAAAAAGTTTTAAGTGGTAAATAAATGTAAATTGATAAATATTATTTTGGTATTTTAATACATATATTATCTACTTGGTCTTAAAACATATAGAAAAATAAACATTTATTAATCCCAAATATCTTTTATCCTTTGTACAATGGAAAGATTTGAAAATTAGAGTCGGAATGTCCGCACTATATTTTCTACTTCCTGACCTAAAATAAGATCAAGAGTGCTTTTAAGTCTCTTTTAGAGTATACGCGTACTTTTATTCACCGGAACATTTTATTTTTCGACGTAGTTTTTACTACAAATGTGGTAATTAAAGAATTACTTCGAGACTGATGAAATAAGTGAAGCGTAGGTGTATTTTGAAGGTACAACCAAATTCGTTTTAGTTAAATTCTATAATTTTCGTTAATCATTCAATAATGGTTTCTTGTCATTTTTGACGGGCTTTTTACTAGCTATTAACATATTAATCTTACCAACTACACACAAAGAGCATGCAACACTTTTCATCTTATACCTTATTACAACACCCTATATGATCTAATATCCTGCAACCTAAAAATATAAAATGTGTGTGATTTTTCTTAGAACAGTTGCTATAATAAATGTAACTCTTTCAAAACAGATTTTTGTAAAAAATGGTTGGGCGTGGCCTAGTATCTGACATGCGTGACCGTGGATCAGAGTGTCCACCGTTCATATTTTGTTAGTGAAAAAAAAAATGTCCTCAACATTTGGATGCATTGGGTGCGTTACCGGGGTGACGATCAAATCAGATACCCGATTGCAGTTGCCGAGGAGTTCAAAATAATGGAGATGTGAGTTTTAGTCTGTCAAGAAACATTTTACACGAACTAAACTCAATAATATCCAGATTGTGAAATTATAAAAAAAGCAAATGTTAATAATAACTGGATGTAACGTTTTCAAAACGGCCTTTTTTTATACATAAACAATATTAAATAAAAATGTACAAAAAAACTGCATGATTTTTAAATATTTTGATTCATTTAAAATTAAATGCTTAAGAACTAGAACTTACTAGGTTGTTGAGCCATCTTGTCAATATTACTTTTTGTATATCCAACTGATTTGAATATCTAATAATAAAGAAAAGCAATTGAATACGGAAAAAGTAATATTTCTTTTTGCATGAAGTTAGTTGTAATTTGGCATTTTTGTATATTGTACTTCAAGACTTATAAAATATTTATCCATATGATAATTCTGATCTGAAATCATAAAACTATTCAGCTTTAAGAAGGGCTGTTCTTTCATACTTAAGTTTATTTATATCTGAACTGTACCAAATAATCAAGTCTAACCTGTAAAAGAATATCAATTTAACTTATATTCACTCCCTCAAAAATGGATGTTTTTATCATTATATAATAGTACATGATATTTTATATACAACTTATTAAGCTCTTTGTTTGTTTATTTCAGATATTCGTGCAAAGATATACGCTAGTCCTATTAAATTTTAAAGTGATAGACTAAAGAGAAGACAGCAAGTTAACATCCACCGTCAACTCTTGAGATACTCTTCTAGTATATTGAGATTTGATCTTTAATTTTATAACGATTCTATGGGCACAAAGTGCAGAGCTCGACCTTGCTGCAATAGGACACAAATCATAAACCTTCAGATTCACAGTCTGGCACGCTAATCACTTGGCTACACCCAGCTCGATTTAGCTCTATTTATTCCATAAGAGACATCTTAAGCTAACTAAAGGTCAATTTGTAAACGTTGTAAAGAAGACCACTGAGTGGCTTTCCAAACAGATTTTTCTGTTATACAAATCAGATTAACTACAAAATAACACATAATAGTTCTGACATTCTCAAGAAAACCTTCACAATTCAACAAAATTAAAATTGAAAAGGAAGCTTAACACCTGCCATACGAGCTAGCCCATACGAGTCATTCCGGCAAGGTTTGGATAGTTTTGATTTGAAGAAAAGAAGACGTTTGGTACTATTTTCGAGGTCTAGGTTGCTGGACCAGTGACCTGACCCGAGACCATGAGAGCCAACATGGAGAAGTTAACTTGTAAATGTAAAGTAAAACGATGTAGCAATGAAACATGTTTGAAATCCTCTAGAATCTTCTGGTTGTGAATGTGATGTTTATGTATAGAGATTAAGCTATGTGCCGGCATGGCCAGGTGGATAAGGCGCTCGACTCACAATCTGAGGGTCGC